>NC_058375.1:86689469-86992500 GCF_018350175.1 Felis catus | reverse complement strand
CCTCTTGCCTAAAATATGAGAATATGCCCCTAAGTGACCTTCCTGTCTCTGATATGCTTTGCTGTTCCTGCAACACCCATTTGTCTATCGTGCATCATAAAAATGTCAAAGCAATAATAATTTGAGATATAAATCTCAATGACTAATGACTTCACTGTTTTGCTTAAAATTCTTGGAAGTACAGAGAAGATAACTCACAAACATCTTTGGACGACCCTGAAGGTCTGGGAGCTGGTCACTGCTAACATTTCCAGACTCACTCTTGCTACTTGTTCCATCACCACCTTTCACACTATTCTTATGGAACTTCTGTAACTGTGGAGTTTCTTTCCCTTAAAATAGGTTGTGACATGGAAAAATCACTTCCCCCATCTGCAAACTAGAACTCAACTTCCAAAATGGAAATTATAATGATAATCACTTCACCAGATTATGAGAGCACAGCAAACTATTTAGTTCTTTACAAAGAGTAGCTATTTTTATTTCCCACAACTAATAATCACTGTAACTTAAGCATTTTTATTTCGATGTGTGCCATTTAAACCTGTTCTAAAAACAACACATTATAGATTTGATGTTGTCGATAAACACCATTGAATCATAAATTTTCACTATTGTTCTGTTTCTATTCCTTAATTACTTGCATCTATGGGGAATTACAAGAAGCATTCCATTTGTTTTGTGTTTTTCTTTATTCCTTTTTGAAAAAAAATGTTTGAGAGAGCACACGCGTGCACTGGTGTGCAAACAGGGAAGAAGCAGAGAGAGAGGGAGAGAAAGAGTCCCAAGTAGGCTCCACTCTGTCAGCGCCTGACACAGGGCACAATCTCATGAACTGTGAGATCATGGCCTGAGCAGCAATCAAGAATCAAATGCTTAACCAACTGAGCTACCCAGGTGCCCCTCTTCCTTTCTTAAAAATTTGCAAATAAGAGCACTGGTTCCCCCAATATTCAATCCTATATTCTTCTAAAGATGCTATTATTTTGTTGACTCCTAGTTCATTAATAACTGTAATTACCATCTGCTATGTTGCATCTTAAGTTATCCAGCAATTGCATGTATTAGTTTTCAATTTTGGAAATTAAGCTCTTGAAAAGACACTTCCTCTCCTAAATCAGGTATTGTTCCAGGTGTATTTTTCTAATAATTACATTTTTAAGTCCACTTTGCTTTTTGTTATTGCCACATTCTAATACTAATGTAAAATTTCAGTCCTTTGTATGAATACCCTATTCAAGGCTAAGTGTAATATATAAACTAATTTGCTTTTATCCTTGTTGATTTCTTATATGATAGGATTTTTGAAAGACACAAGTAAGTGATACTTGGTTTTCTAGGCCTGTGGTTAAAAAAATATAAGTCAACTAATATCACTTGGATATATTTTGAAGGAAAAAAAAAAGAGCCTAGATTCCTAGTAATAGAAGCAAGGAAGATTTGAAAAGTGTCTCAGTATTCATCTTAGTTTAAAGCTCTTTTTGAGAATAAAGGGCATACACACCTGTGTAAATATGTATCTCTTTCAATTTTATTAGACATTTTCTTTATTTCTCCTGCCAAAACTGCTTATGAAAAATATATATCTTTGGCTGAGAATTCCAGCTACAAACAATTCCAGAATTCTCCTAAGGAATCAAAATAATATGTTTCCTTCTTATAACAGGTTCCTTTTCATTTAATTTTCATTCATTTTTCCCTTCATGCCTCTCTCTACATTTTTTATTTTAAAACACATACAAGACAAAGGCCTCTGATTTATTCCATTCAGGACCTGAGCTTTATATATGGGTGATTCGTAGTATTTGTAAAATAATAATAATAATAATAATAATAATAATAATAATAATAATAAAACTACCCCTAAGGCCCAAATTTAATATACACATTTGCCAATGGAACTCTAATAAACAGATCATTGAATTTTAAAGCTGGAACGGGCCTTGGAGAGCAGGGAGTCCAAACTCAAAAACTGTAAGCCAAAGAATCTAAGTCACTGGCCAGTCACTCAACTAACCAGAGGAGAATAGGACTAGACCCGCAGACTCTGAATCCAAGTTCTGTGATCTTTTTTAATAAGTCACATGTTCTCTCATGACACAGACTTCTGGTATCTTTCATTCCTCATAAGGTAAAAATAGAGTTAACTGGGTTTGTCCTGTGTCTGAGCAACTAGGAAGCACTCATTCTTAAAAGCAAAGCTGGGAACATGAAATTTCCCTAACAGAAGCTTTCCTGTAAGGCTGCATTTTCTCTCTATTCACAAGTAAGCTGCCTACGGTAATGTTCTCTATAGGCAGTAGCTATTAATCTTTGACTTTTTTTTTTTTATTAAGAGGCAACAAAGTTAATTTTAGGTTACTGCTAAAAACAAAACCAAAAAAAAAAAACAAAAAAAAACAAAAGAAACCTCTTACACTCAGTAACTGACCATCTTGGAAACTGCAGACTTTGTTTTCATGCTCTGCCTAAAAGTACTCTGTCTATGCTGGGAGAAATCTGTAGATATCAAGTTTGATATTTGAAATGTGCACTTTGGCAGACCTCCATCTAAAGGTGTATTTTTTATGAAGGATAAAGAGCAGCTGATTATACTCACAAAAACCCCAGAGGAAACAGACTCTGTTGATGATAACTGCCTACAGTGGAGCAGGAAGTGCTCAAGTTTCCCTCTCCCTCCAACCTTTGCTCTGA
This sequence comes from Felis catus, assembly GCF_018350175.1. Taxonomy (NCBI): domain Eukaryota; kingdom Metazoa; phylum Chordata; class Mammalia; order Carnivora; family Felidae; genus Felis; species Felis catus. Next base: position 86,989,806 of record NC_058375.1, on the reverse strand, counting down.
TAATTACCAACCAAGCCCTACCAACAATATTTCATTTGATGAACCAGCAAAGGAAAAGGAAGCGCAGGGCACTTCCCACGAGGGTGGGGGAAAGAGGTTCTGTGAGCTTTCCCTACTGATTAGAGCTGGGAAAGTTGATCTCTTTTCATGCTGTAGATGAGGCGTGCTGCAGTCACGCCTCCCGCTGCCAGCCCAGCACCGGGATCTTAATCAGTCACTATGAAAACTCATTAGCTCCACAGCAATGAGTCCTCCACTGCTGAAGCTTGGCGCTGTGCTTAGTACCATGGCAATGATCTCAAACTGGATGTCCCAAACTCTCCCATCCTTGGTAGGACTGAACACCACGAGGATGTCGACGCCAGATACCTTAGTAAGTCACTCCAGTGGGTTTGGCCATCTTGGGAAGTAAGTGCATTAAATCAGTGGGCTTGATTTTGTAAACTGCAAAGGCTGAGATTATGCTTCTCTATTTACAGGGCAGCTTCAATGATACAATATTTATGTGCTAACTTTAGTCATGGATATTTCTTTGTGAACACTTTAAAGTTATGCCAAAAAAATAAATGGACTGTCTGAGAAATTAGCTGTGAAAGGAAATATTAGAGTCATTAAATTCTCAAGAATGATAAGCTTTAATTTAACTATATTAATCTGAGGTTTGGAAGTATTCTTTAAGAAATATGTTTTGTTTTTTATTATTTTACTTCTTTTAATGTCTGTAAAATTCCCCTAATAGAATACATTCTATGTAATCTAATTTTACTATAGCAGTCTCTTTCCTTGGAATTCAATTCTTGTGACTGTAATGCCTTTAGTCTGAGAAATCAACTTCTTTTAAACACAAATAAAAAACCTCAGCAATTTAAAGCCTGCCAAAAAGACTTTAAGAGAGCTAAGAAACACAAGCAATATATAACTCACTTGATAAGATCATCTCCCTTTATTGTTTTTTTTTTTTTTTATAAAGACCTCCTATCATAAGTCTAGCTCCTATAGTCTTTGTTTACCTAAAATTAATGTCTTTTAGCCCTTCCCACAATATAGCAAAGTCTTTTCTGGTAATTTGAACCATGGTTTACTTAGCAATACTCTAAAACCTTTCTAACAAAAGGTTTTTCAGACAGAAGTTACAAATTGAAACAGAAGGAATATCCTTGGAAAATAATTTCCCTGCTATCAAATAAAGGATGCAGAAAATAGTATTTGGAGCTCTTTGTCTTTTTATTTTTATCTATTTTTACTACTGGATTATTAGTCAGTACTAAAAACTCAGATACTAAAATAATGGTAACCCTACATTTTCAAGAGTTATTTGCATTACTAATAACTAATCTATCAATGTGCAATTAACTGAGGAGAGTCAAATCAAATTAATTATATAATTTACTAGATTCACCCAGTGCTTAGGGTACCAGCAGAGCACATGAGGCACACTTTGACCCACTTTATGTTTACCTCCCTTAGGTCATTTATGTCACCTCAGCACCTCTATGGTTGAGTTTCCCCTCCTTACCTGTATGATGTATATATGGCAGGAGGAATGTAAAAAGACTTCTAGTTACAAAGAAAGCATGATAGGTCATCAATAAACCATTATAAAATCAATTTACATTATATAATATATACTGTGCCCAATTTTCTCAATGTTCAAGAACCTTACAGTTCTCAGAACCTTAGTTGAATTAATTCTTTCAGAAAATGAATCTAAGGAATTCATAAATGAGTCATATTCCAAACTTGGTACCTTGGATCTGATATGTATATTTTTTTGTGTATAATGAACACTGGTTTTGTTATTTCCTATTGTTGTTAATGGGGGAGAATCAAATTTCTAACAATATGCATGATTCTTTTAGGACTTCTAGTTATCATGTAAGGTTACAGTTAATTCAGTTTCTTTACTTCCTGATTAGTAATCTGTTGTCTGAAAAATGTAAAGCATTGCTATAGTCTGGTTCTGATACAATCAAATTTTCCTTTGAGTGCCAAAAAAAGAAAAAAAAAATCAGGAAAGTTTATACTCTTCACTAAAAAGAAGAAACCAGCTTGCAAACTTTTTTTTAAATGCTTTATAGACGTAGCGTACTTTATAGAAGAACAATGGTCTATGACATTTCCTTACCTTAATTATTCAAGATAATTGCTCATACCTTACAATTCCCATGGTGAAAAATGAATGAATCTGTATTTCCTAGATTAAGATCATAAAATGTTAATGCTGGAAAGGATTTCTGAAACCATCCAGGCCAGTTATCGTCACATTATTTTTGGCAGCAGTGTCTTTTTTCCCCCCAGAATTAAATGTAATATATGCTGAACAAGTATTTGTTGAGCAAACCTGAAGTGGAAATCCAATTTGTAAAGCAGGTCATGGGTCAAATAATAAAGAATGGGGGGAGGCATTTATTGGGCTTCTACCATCGGCTCCTTCCCCACACAATCAATCCCTTGCCCTAGATGAGATTCCTCCAGAGAAATCTTATAGCAGTCAAAAGCTGAACTGGAAGTATGAATGAGCTAATCCAACAGCCTCATGCCGCAAGTGGGAAGAATGACCCAAAATGTGGGACTGAACAGATTTCCCCCAGCTGGTGAATGACAGAGGCAAGGGTGGACGCAAGTCACCTGGCCACAGTCCTGTTCAGAGAAATGGTCTCCTTCTTCATGAGTCCCTGCCCCTCCTGGCCCTGGTGTCACAGTAGGCTCTTTCTGCTCTGCTCAGGCGGTTTCCCATAATCCTGGACTCCACCTCCCTTAGACAGAATGGTTAACCGTACCCTTCATCGTAGGTTTGGTTAGGATGTCCTGCACCTTTCAACATTCTTGATCTATGTTCTCACTTTATACAGTCTGAATGGGTTGAGCCTGAAATTGTGTAAACATAAAAAAAAGATGTCTTAAAATTTGTTTTGTGGGTGCTTATGGGATGTGGAGATGGAAAAATGTAGAGATTTACACAAATATCAAATCTTTAGAAGGGTAGTTTCAAAAAAGCTGGGGAAAAAAGCGGGTTTTAATAATTAAATGCGATTAAATCTGTTTATAGCAAGTGTCTCTGAAATAGTGTCCATTTGATGGTCTCAAAAGCTCAGAGGTTTTTAAATTTCCAGGATGTTTTTGTTAATAAGTAGTTAAATACAGCTCCTTATTAAAGGAATATGCTCCCTCTTGTTTTTGTTAGAATCTTGAAACATTTCTTTATTCTCCTCTGTAGCCCTGTTTGCTTTCTTCTTTCCTTTCTCTTTTCCTTCCAATTTATCACTGGGCCCATCAGCCTTTGGAGAAGCTGGTGTCTGCAGAGGTGAGAAAGCTCAGGCTCCCTCTGGCACTTCTCTCTGATGCAGAGAACTGGCCCTTGAGGCTGAGCTTCTGAGAAATCCACCTCCCCCCCACTGCTGTGGACTCCACACCACGAAGAACCTGGAAAAGAGCAATTAGACCAGCAGAGGACATTCAGCAGACACCAGCTGTCCCCAGTCAGCTGTGCTCCTGTGGTGGCAAGAGGCCTCAAAGGGAACCTGTGGGCAGAAGTGATTTGTTTTGCTACGGTTTCAAACATCTAGCTGACTTTTCTTCATAAATAACCACTTTAATGAGTTAGTCAGTTTTAAGTTCCTTAAAATGAGTAGAATACCCTGATGCAAACTCCCTATACTTTTCTAAATATCTTATTCTCAGCTCACTGTCCTTTTTCAGTCTGAAGACACCAGACTTCTGTATTTTACAGACTGCTTTTCCTCCTCAAATCCTTAGGCAATATCCCTTTTGTGAAAGGACAACTAAACAAATTAAAGAGTGGGAGATGGATGAGAGAACAGAACTGCAAATCTTGAGAGCCACAGAGAAAGAGATAATTGCCTTTTTGGACAAGAACTGTGACATGGGCTTATTTATTGAGTAGATTTATTCTTGTTTAAGTACTTAAAGCACAAATAGGGCCAAGAGGGGAAAAGTACAAAGACAGACATTCAGGTCAAGCCCCTCGGGTTTCCCCCAGTGGAAGGGGCTGCCTAGAGAGCAGCAAAATTCTTACCATGCAGAGCTCGAATGCAACTACGATAACAGACAGAAGCATGAGAGTGGAAAGACACAGGACCAGATACAACCTCTGAGTCTTTCCCAGCACTAAGTCTCTTTATTCCAGAACATGAGGTGTCCAACCAACCTAAACTTTTATCTTTGTTTTTTGTTTGTCGAGTTTTTGTTGTTGTTGCTTTGTTTTAATGGTTACTTTTCTTAGAGGCTTGAGGTTTCTTTGAGTGAAGAATATGCATTTATTTTTAAGAAAATACCACTTTATTGGGGAGCACTGATACTGTTTCAAGCACTGAAGTTTGCCTGAAAATAGACCAGTCATGCAGACAAATAATGTTAGCTAAGACTTGGTTTTGCCAGTGGGCCAGGCACTATTTCAAGTGATTTACAAGTATTAACACATTTAATCTTTACAACAGCCCCACCAGATAGTAATAAAACCTATCTTCATTTCCCTAAGGGACGCCAAAGCACAGGAAGTTTGAGCAGTGGAGCCATGAACTGAACTCAGGTAGTCCTGCACCAAAGAAAACTGGGCACAGCCCTGGGGACAACCTCTAGGACAAGCCCCAGAAGGAGGGGCAGCATGCTGAGTGACCTTTCACTGGTCACCACCTCTTAACCGGCTTGCTCTCCAGGATTACCAGACCATTAGTGGTTTTCCAAGGGTTCAGGAAGGAGTCTTCCCATTTTTTATTCTATTTTGTTACACTTCTTGTTATAAAGACAGCTTTTAAAGAGGTGAAAATCACGACTCTCCTACAGAATATGCATTTCTGATTTCAGTTCCAACTAGTCTCATATAAGAAATAGGAAGAAAACTGCTGCTATGCAGTGACATCTTTATTAACACATCCTCCAGAGCACAGCTTCTTTCAGCGTGGTCTGTCAACATCTCTCATTCCTTTCCTCACATTTCTCCTCTCTTCACAATGAAAGCCATTAGCATGCTAAGCCACATTTCACTCTGAGACCAAACCTAGCCTCAGACAAAAATTTATAAGGGGTTTCATCACTTAGGCATCTCCACTCTGAATAGCGTCTAACAAATGGATTTTTTTGCTGCTTTATTTTCCCTTACCTTACACACCACTCTCAATAAGTAGATTCCTTATTCTTTTTTTTTTTTTTTGCCTCAGTCTGTACCTTTATGAAATGTCTAGAAACTCAAGATAAAACATAAGACTAGCAATGTTCCACTAGCTGATTTGGTTCTCTTAAAAGGATCAGAATTCTGTCCCTTGCCTGCCTCTCCACCTGGACCCTAAGAAATGATTGCAGGGTCCGCCACAGGAATATCCAGTTGGGTTTTGCTGAGCCATTACTGCTAACAACTCCTCCAGGTGCTAATTGCTACTTATTTCCATACTGTTTAGATAATGCCCTTCACCTGCCGGGGTGCATTTCCTCCAAAGCAAATTTTCTGGCTATTGGTAAATGGACATAGACTATCTGATTCATTCATCTGTACAGGATGAGAGTAAAGAGCTCTGGGCTGAAAGTGGAAGAAAACTGGTTTGAGTCCTATACATGACATTTACTAAATGGAGGACTTGAAGAAAATTGCTTATGTTGAGTTTCAGCTTCCTCATAAGATAGTGTGTATATCTAAGAGTAGTTGATTGGAAAAAAAAAAGTGAGATTAATACAAAGGGTAGGATTTTAAAAACATAAAAACAAATTGAAATACAAGATATTTGTATGTATTTGTACATTTACCTCAGTCCTTAGGATCTTTCTTTTCTGCTACAAAGACCCAGGAGTTTTGGGAGAACTCTCACCTAGTAGCTTTATATTTATAAAGCATGGCTTGGTAATTAAATTATAAGCAAAGAATCCAGACTTGAAATCCAATTGTTAAAATTATCATTTTAATTCTCCTATTTAGAACATTCTTAAATATTTCATGAGTTCTGCAATATTAAAAACTGCTAAATAGTTCATTTAGTTCTTCTAATTAACACAAAAGGTTCAAAGAGAGCTGCATCAGTAACCACTGTGATTAGCAATGCTTTGGATAGTAATAAACCACATGCACCCTCCAGGTCCAAGTACTGGACTTCATAGCAGTTCAGAAAATGCTTCCAGGGTTATCTTTATCAGTTATAAAAGGGAATTTCAGACAACTGGTGGGCAGGGTGGTGGTTAAACTTTCAGTCTCTGACATCGAAGTACAAATCCCAGCTCTGATTATCCCCTGCATGACCTTGAACAAGTTCCTTACTGTCTTGGTTTCCTCACCTCTAAAATGGGCAGTATAACATAACCTCATCCATAAAGTTGTAATATTCAAAGGCAACAGTACATGCAAACTGCCAAGTAATGCCTCGAGCTCCAAAAATGTTTGCTATTACTATTACGGGAGTTTTACAGACACTGGAATAATTGCTATTACAAGTTAAAATGGGAGGTCTTTTTCCATTGGTATCCAAAAGCTGTCCAAATATTTCCTTCCACCTGAGGTCTTGGTTGGTTTTATTTTGAGCCTCTTTTCAATGCCAGTATGGATGCCCTAAAAGAGAGCACCAGAGATACTCATAAAACTTCCTTTATTTATCACTGACCCTGACACAGAGGTCTCTATCAAAACCCATAGGACTGTCAGGCACTCATCTTTTATATTAGCTTTTTTCTCTTTTGAGTTACCTTTGTCTTGCCAAAGAGGTAACTTGTTATAGTTGGGATCATTCAAACTAACTCTGTAGTAGATAAGGTCAGGGCTCTTTTCACTGATTCTTACAAGAAGACAATTGGAAGTACAAACAAGGCTGGAGTCCACTTTTATTAAGCTGACACTTCAGGGAGAATGCTAAATGAACATCAAACCCTCTTCACCTTTCCTGTTTCCCTCATTCCAGAAAGCAACTGACACCTTGCCCTGTCATGATAAGCTCCTCACTAGTTAGCCAAACACTTGGCAAGTGAACACCAATATTAATGCTGCCAGGTTTAATAATCAGTGTTTGCACTGCTGTTAAAGAGATAATATTATAATTGGGTGACCCCTGGTCCTTTATCCAAAAGCTAAATTTATCCTAGTTACAAGACTTAATTTTCTTACATGTTAGAGATTTGTGTCCAATGTTAGGTGAAACCTAGGTGAAACTATAGGACCCATGTCTAGATATATTAATCCCATACCGTTATGTAGCTTAAACCTTTAATTTTATCACTGAAACTACTCTGCTAAACTATTCCCATCTCCATTCTTTAATCTCTGCATTTTCCTTCCTTAATATGAAAAGGATAATATGATAATCTTTAAGATGCTTTCTGATTCTGATAATAACTCTCAGTACCTATTTCTATCCTAACTGGATATTCAGGCATAAATGTTAGAAGGAGTAGGAGAATGAAAAAGAAATGGTAATGAATCCAATGCTTCAGAAATAAAAGGCAGCATAGGACACTTCCATGAATTATATGAAAAGGGAGATTAAAAAGAGCACTGGCACCAACTGCTTCTCATTATAGATCAAGGACAAGGACTATGACATCTTTATGAGTTTCCTGAGTTTATAACATATAGCTTCCCCAGTGTTTGTTCATGATTGTTGTTGGAAGGCGTATCAGCACCCTGTAGTGATTATTGCCAAAGCCCTTGAAAAGAAAAAGAGCTGTGTGTTGGTGGATGGTATGCAATGACCTGGGACAGAATAAGTTGGAGATTATATTTGTTCTGGTGTGAACTCCAGAGACAGAAGATCTCACAGACTATAGCAGATCTGTGGAGAGGGAAGTCAGCTTGGTTTAGTCCTTTAAAGGGTTTGCTTTAACCTGGTAAAACACTCCAGTCTATGGGCAAATATCCAAGCCCAGTAACACTGAGCATTTTGCAAGACAGTCCTCTGCTGGCCTCCCTTCACCTCTTGGTTCCTAGCCTCATCTCAGCTCCCAACCCTCAGGCTTTCTCTCACCCTCCTCAGCCTCACACCTCCAACCTGATTCATGAAATACCTTATTTTCTAAACTAAATTCATCTCCTTCTTCTCCTGATCATACAAGAAATACCTATCTGCAGAATCCCTGGAAAACATAGAAGGACAGAGAGAAAGGCTGACAAATTTCAGATCCCAGCTGTAGAAGCAAGCCAGAGCTTAGCTAGGAAAAGGCCCATTGATTTATCTGATTATTTCCACAGGAAAAACAAATTCGGATCAAACTGGATGGTTTGTCTACAACATCTGTTAGGTAGTTTTTTCAATATCCATGACTGATCCTTGAAAACAATTATCTGGATGTTCAGCATCATACTGATATGGCCATAGCATAATTAAAAGCAAGACTCTAGAGCTGCACTGTCCAATGAAGAGGCTACATGTAGCTATTGAGCATTTAAGATGTGGCTAATTCAAATTGAAGTCATAAGTATAAAATGCACAATTTCGAAGATAGTAATTTTAACTTTTCTAATAGGCTTAAAAAAGTAAAAATTACTTTATTTCCATTGGACAGTCCTTCTCTGGAACATACTGCCTGGCTTCATACAAGCTAACTGTTCCCAAGCATGTTAACCAATTTCCTCTTCTGTGAAATGGAAATAATAATTCCTGCTTCTTAGGGTGCTTCATTGTACTGCTGCATCATCAAGTCAATGCATGTGAGTTGTCCCTTGGAATAGAGCCTGACCTTGAGTAAGCAACATTCTTCAGCCTAGGCAATCCCCAAAGAGAAACTTAACTGAAACCCAAGCCACTAATAATCTTAGCAGCTGGAGGAATGAATGAGTGCCTCTCTGGGCAGTACATCATGGCCTCCACAATGACTTCTCCTTATACAATGGAGAGTGTATGTTTAGCAGCACCTGGATGGCTCAATCGGTTAAGCGTCTGACTCTTGATTTCAGCTCAGGTCATGATCTCATGGTTCATGACATCAAGCTGACAGCACAGAGTCTGCTTGAAATTCTCTCTCTTCCTCTCTCTCTCTCTCTCTCTCTCTCTCTCTCTCTCCTCCCCATCTCTCTCTCTCAAAATAAACACTTAAAGCAAACTCTTCCTGAAAAGTAACTAGATGAAAAAGAGGAAACTTATCTTTGTACCTGATAACATATACTTAATACGATAGAAAATATCTAATATGTCTAGTAGATGAATATAAATCAAGCATTGAAATAAGACATACGAAAGGCAAATAGCAATACTAGACAATACACATGAAATGCCTAATGAATAACACAGAATAGGTAGAAACCATAAGGGTTTAGTAAGTTGAATGTTTATGAAAGAGGTATTCCTATAAGGAGAAACAAAATGAGTAGCACATAAAGAAATGAATCAAGGTAACATACTTTCAGGACACACATGGACCAATTTGTTGGAAAGAAGTTTCCTATAGGAAGATACAGGAGGTAAAACTAGAAACATAAATAGGAGGCAGACTTTAAGCTGCCTCATTCCTAGATGGGAAAGCCACTTTAAGCTACAGTTCTAGGGAGGTAGGGTGATAAGTACACAGAAGTAATTTGGGAAGATGGATTTTGCAGACCATGTCAAAATATTCTTTAACCTCTCTGGGACTCTGCATCCTTTGCAAAACCATGCTGATCTAATCATTTTACCCTGTATTCTTACATGCTACTTTTCCAACTTTATTAATAATTAGCTCTTCAATACATGGGAAGCGCCCTGGGATAGGGCTTTGCTTCAGAATATCACGAGTGAATAATAATCAGAAATGTGTATGTGTGTGTGTGTGTACACACACACACACACACACACACACACACACACACACTACTATCATTTACTGTTGAGAAAGACAAGCTAACAGATCTTATGTAGAGAGACTGGTGATATGTGATTAAGTGGTTATCAGATGCTTCTAAATTGCACTGCAATGTCCAAATATGACAAAAAGCATTAGGAAATGTTGTAGGGTCAATAAATAGTTACTAATATAGCCCAATGAAAGAAAAATTCGGGGTGCCTGGGTAGCTCAGTGGGTTAAGTCTTGATTTCAGCTCAGGTCATGAACTCATTGTTGTGAGACTGAGCCCTACATCAGGCTCTGTGCTGAGTGTGGAGTCTGCTTGGGATATTCTCATTCTCTCTCTCTCTCTCTCTCTCTCCCCCGCCCCTTCCTCGTGCACACACGCTCTCTCTCAAAAATAAATATTTTAAAGAAAAGAAAAACTATCCTGGGGACAGATAAGGAAGATGTAACTGAATGAAGTTATGCTGCCTATAGAAGTTGTAGAAGTTGTTTAATCTTTCTTTTTAAAGAATAAAAACAGAAACTTTATCAAAGAGGATCCTTTGTTTAAAATGTTACAAACCCACATTCTCTTTATCCTGTAATGGGGGTCTGTGTTGTGTGTTTGCTATTGGTTTCCTCAGACCCAGATTAGTCCCAAAGAAGGGTGGCAAGTGTACAGTTCAGCACAAGACCCTGATGGACGATGCATTTGCACAGTGGTGGCTCCAGAACAAAACCTGTGTTCCAGGGATGCCAAAAGCAGGCAGCTTCGCCAACTTCTGGAAAAGGTACGTGTCCTGTCCTCCATTTTTTTTTAATCTACCATTCCTTGAAAAGGAAATGCAGGAAAGCAGGCAATAATGAGGAAGGTCCTTCCAATTTTTGTCCCCCTTTCTCAAACTTTTTTTTCCTTCCTTGAAAGGAGTACCTCAAGATTCCTGCTCTACTGTTTATTTGTATTACTTTTTATTTTTCTCAATCTTACCTTCTTAAGACTGGATATCTATCATATGCCTTAATATCCAGTTGGTCTCTTCTTAAGGGGAAAAAAAGGCAAAAAGTCTTATTCCTATGCCAGAAATCTATCCTCAATTCCCAGGATCACACTAGGCTGTTTGAGCTCATGCATTTGAATCACATTAACAACCTTGCAAGGAAGTTAAAATAATGGAATGCAATATGCAAGCTATCTGAACAGATAATGAATAATTTCAAGTATTTATCATCATTCTCTAAGTCATTCCTTTGAACATTAAGCTCTTCAATTTCATTCAACAGCAATCTCTCTGTATAATTTACTTAAGCCGATCCATAACAATCAAATGCAGAATGCCCTTGATTTATTCTTTTTTACAGATAAAAGTCAGCTCATGAAACATTATTTATGTTTAGTTTGAGGAGGAAAAAAAAAACAATGAATGGTTCTTTCAATTATTCTCATTCAGAATTTCACTGTGTTGGGCTCTGAATATAGTAGGACAGCTGGGTGGCCAGACTGATGGTAAGACGACAACATGTGGGAATTTTAAGTACCTTCAGGGATAATAAGATAAATTAGGTAGTATGTGCTTTTAGAGAACATCATGCTCAACCATTCACTCAGTGCAATATCATTTCTATGATCATTCATACAATGATGGCATTGAATGAGAACTTTTTAAGCAAAGTTAAGAGAAGCCAGAAAAATGAAAGCATCAAATTTGTTAATATAGGCATGCCTACTTTATGCAATTTCAAGCTTAGCAACAATAACTTTCTTCTACTGCCATATAATGAAAATAAATTTCCTCCATGTACATTATTTGGAAGTCTATTGATGCTCTAAAATTTTAAGAAAGCTTTTTTCTTGTTTTTATAAAATGATTAGTCCTGTTTTCCCTCCCCCTCTCCTCAGAGCTATCATCAATCTATCGATTCTCTCTTCTTATGTCTCTTTTTATAAGATCCTATCTTCCCTGCTCCTTCAATATCTGTCCCCCAGACAAAAGCAAATGTCATTTTCATTCAAGTTAACGACTCTAGCTAATGTGCCTCTCAGCTATTAGAAATCATGACAAATGAACTGGAATGATTTTTCTTGGGTATACCTTACCAATCTTGGTTTTCTTTATTTCTATGAAAAAAACTCCAAATATATAGTTTAATATTGTTTGGTTACTAGGGATATTACATTAGTAAAAAGATTTAATCTTTTAAATCCAATTTTGCTTTTCTATTAAATTTGCTTTTCTATTAACTATTTCCCCTCAAATCATAGACTTTCTGATCCTATATTCTTTTTCTGTGCAAAAGCATCTTTTTTCTATGTCAACTATGGTGAGAAACATTCTTAGATACTCTACCCTTATTTTTGTTATTTTTTTTCAATATAGCATTACATATCCATACCTCCCCCCATACAGATTCAGACATCTCTTCTGAACCTGTTGGGAAAAAAAAAAAACACACAGATTTCTTCTGAAATCAGTTGAGAAAGTTCAAATAAAGTGTTAGAAGGTGGATAATACCCTCTACAGGTCCAAAGTGAAATGTACTCCAGAACTATGATAAAACCAGGAATTAGTGTTGGATGAAGAAGGCAAAAAAATACAACCAAGGAGGTTGACCACAAGCCATCACTGATACGACCACCCCATCTAATATGCAATGTGTTTAATGATTTAAAGAAATTCTAGAAAAATCACACCTTTAAAAAGTCATTGTATCTAATTAACAAAAAACCCCACAAAATTTATTAACAAAATCTAGGTCTCTACAAGTTATGTTTATTAAATTTACCATTTGAGAGTATTATAGGAGGGAATAGTGTATAGGAGGGAATAGTAATAGTAAATTATGTACATTACTTGGAGTGGGCTGAAGAAGGGAGTGGCACTGATTTGCTGCAATGACCCCCCCCCCAAAAAAAAACCATCTGAAATAAGCACTCCTTATTCAGACTGAGCCAGTTTTTCTTATGGACTTCTCTATAGTTTCACAAATATCCAAGGCACTGGATGGAAAACCGGAGCATGAGTTTAGGCCGCCCACTCACCATTAACCAAAGAACTAATTTAGTCACATAATAAGGAAATGTTTTTAAAGATTTATTTATTTATTTGAGAGAAAGTGTGCACATAAGAGAAAGAGAATCCCAAGCAGACTCTGCACTGTCAGCACAGAGCCCAGTGCAGGGCTTGAACTCACAAACTGAACCGTGAGATCATGACCTGAGCTGAAATCGAGTCGGACACTTAACCAACTGAACCACCCGGGTGCCCCTAAGGAAATGTTTTTAACAATATTGATAACAGTATTTCCCATATCTGTATCCACTCCATTCAATCCTCACAGCTGAGGAACCTGCCCTTCTAAGTTTACCTAAAAAGAAACTGCTTTTTGAGGTTAAAAAACCTACCAGTGTCACTCAACCAGTGTATTATGGGGCTTTACCAGATCAGTTCTGTGTTTTCTCAACACCATGCTAGTGTCATCCAGAATGTCACAGGTGGTACCCATACTAATTTAAGCAATGTTCTGTCAAATATTTTTAACCATATCTACATTACTTAATATTTAAAGAATTACAATTGTTTTCCCAATATTTCAGGTCTTAATATGCCCAAACTACAACTGTTCATTTAAAAAAATGTTTGTTAGCAGGGCACAGGTGGCTCCATTGCTTATGCATCTGACTCTCGGTTTCTGCTCAGGTCATGATCTCACATTTCATGATTTCAAGCCCCATGTGTGGCTCTGTGCTGTCAGCTTGGGATTCTTTCTCTGCCCCTCCTCTGTGCTCTCACTCTCTCTCTCTCTCAAAACAAATTAACATTTTTTTTTTTAAAGCCTGTTAGCTGGGGCATCTAGGTGGCTCAGTGGGTTAAGCGTCCAACTTTGGCCTGGTCATGCTCTCGTGGTTCACAGGTTCAAGGCCCGCACTGGGCTCTCTGCTGACAGCTCAGAGCCTGGAGCCTGCTTTGGATTCTGTGTCTCCCTCTCTCTCTGCCCCTCCCCCACTCATGCTGGGTGTGTCTGTCAGTCTGTCTGTCTGTCTCTCTCTCTCTCAAAAATAAATAAAAACATTAAATGAATTTTTTTTAATAATTAAAAAGTTTGTTAGCTGTGTAGCTTCTCTGTACAGTTGGAGATGTCCTGCATGTCTAGGACAGTATCTCCTAAAGTGTGATTTTTGGAATAGGATACCAGTGACATCCTCCTAGTAAAATGATTTTAAGAAACACTATTCATGATACTTCACTCTTGAAGATTTCTACCACACAGTTTAATACTAAAGGTTCTGTGAAGACCTACAGCAAAGAATTTCTATTTAGTTTTGTTAATGTCAAGGCTATCCAAACATACTGAACTGTAGTCTTTTTTTTCCCCCCGAGTAATCTCTACCTTAATTATGAATTAGACTGAAAATTTAAGTTAATTTGTTAACTTCAGAGAGGCCTCAAACATTTTATTTATACAAAGATCCAAGATAACTAGTTTCAAAAATTATTAATGAAGGGAGACAATGAGCTTGCTGAACGATGTAGAGAAGGGTCTAAGCACAGGGACACATATGAAAAACTAAACTGTAAAACATCAGAGATAAACAGAGTCAAAGAGGAACCACAGCAGATGGGTCTCCTTTCTACAAGTGTAACTATAGGGATCTAGTATCAGGTATCATCAGGAAATTGATCCTGGGGGTGGGAGGGTCTCTGTAAACAGTGGAAAACTAAACATTCCTACGTATAGTCATCAGACAAAGCAAAAGACAGCCCAGACCCAAATCCTCTCCAATTAGACAGCTCCGTCTCTATCCATTATCCCAAATGCAGCTCTTATAATTATGCATATTTCTACAATATAGAAGGCCACAATTCTCCCAGTGCATTTGCCACAACACAAATAAGTTGAAAATTACCTTACTAGGGCAGAGGCAAGATAAGAGAGGCTGTTTTAATTTTAGACAGAATATTTCACTTGCCTATCATTTTCTACTTGTATGGACTCTGCCCAACCCACGGCATTCCTAGGAAAGTATCAGTCATGCCAGTGATGGGCAGCTTCAGAGATGAATGCCATATTCAAATGTGTAGATGGTTTCTTTAATACAAATGGCTTTTCTTTATTCATACTTAACTGTAATGAAGTTCAAAATTATTTTGAAAGCATTACATTTATCCAAGATGCAGTTACATCTCCAGGTTTCAATGCTGTCTCAGTAATTTTGTGCTCCACTGAAGATTTAAAAGAATGAAGCTTTCTAAGTAGGAATGATAGCAAATTAAGAAATATCTGGGAGTCACGTACTGCTACAGTGTCACAGTGACAGAAGGAAGGAACTTTCCTTAAAATACTAGTAACTGGAGTGCCTGGGTGGCTCAGTTGGTTAAGTGTCCAACTCTTGATTTGGGCTCAGGTCATGATCTCATGGATCGTGAGTTCGAGTTCTGGCATCGGGTTCTGCACTCAGAGTGTGGTTCCTGCGTGGGATTCTCCCTCTCTCTCCACCCCACCCCCACTCATGAGCTCTCACGCACTGTGCATGCTCTTTCTCTCAAATTTAAAAAATACTAATTACTTATTACAAGTATTGGAAGCATAAGATAATTTTAACCAACAGGTATTTATTGAACAATTATTCTGTGCCTTGTTCTGTGTAGGGTGTTGGGAATAAAAAGTATGAATAAGATGCAGCTTCTCACCTTTGGAGCTCACAGAAGGGCAGTCACTTCTGTGCTCCCACCCAACATATATTACACAATTAGTTTTAATATAAGCTAGGCTATCACATGTCTTGAGAATACAGGATTTATAAAGGGCAGGATTATGGATCAAAACAGCAGAAAAAAAAACAGTAAAAGATAACCTTCTTTAAAAAGAAAAATAGAGGAAGTATGCAAGCCAAGGCAGCAGAATGCTCTGCCTTCTTGGAATGTTCCAAGCTGACGAATGTACCAACAATGGGCTCTTCATAGCTAGCTAGTCCACTGAGCTTTGTGACATACCTGATGACAAAAATTTGTGTCTGAATAAATCACTGCTTCCTTATTTTCAACTCACAATTGTTGCAATGAAAAAAAATTTTTACTTATTGCATAATACATTTTTAAAAATAAATAGAATAATGCATAAAAATCTATGAAACAAAGTAAAATTCATCTCAAAGTCCACCACAATTTTTTTTGGTGCTTTCATGTTTCCATTTCATAAAAATAAAACATATAATTCTAGGCAGATTTATATATATTCTGTTTAACAGGGACTCCTTTCTACAATATTTATTACTTCTCCTCTTACCCACATTTCACAGAAAACTAACAACCCAGGGGTGCCTGGGTGGCTCAGTCAGTTAAGCATTCAACTCTTGATTTCAGCGCAGGTCATGATCTCACGGTTCGTGAGATCTAACCCTGCATTGGGCTCTGCACCGTCAGTGTGGAGATTCTTTCCGTGTGCCTTCCCTGCTCACTCAGTCTCTAACTAAATAACATTAAAAAAGGAAAACAACCCAGTATGTATTCTTCTAATCTTTAATACCTTTCTCTACCATGATTTTTTGCTCATATGCCCTATTTTCTTTTTTTTATTATATGATTTTTTTTTTGTCAAATTAGTTTCCATACAACACACAGTGCTCATCCCAAAAGATGCCCTCTTCAACACCCATCACCTACCGCCCCATTTTCTTTTATGTGTATGTTACACACACACACACACACACACACACACACACACACACACACACATACAAGCTCTTCTCACTTTTCTCATGGAAATTTCTCCATGTTAAGCAAAATTTAATAAACACAGGAATCACTTGGGGATTCTGATAAAATGCAGATTCTGACTCAGTAGCTGTGGCATAGGCCCCAAAATCCTATATTTTTAAGTTTCCCAAGTGATGTCAAACTTGCTCTGTACACAATACTTTGAGTACCAAGATATAAAAATCTAGCCTATCCTTTAAAATAGCGTGTTCATACTCCATTCCACAATTCATCTAACAGCTCTCCAACTATTAGAGGTTTTCACTTTGTTTTGAGGTTTTTGCTGACACAAAAATTAGAGCATGCTTCTTTCCTCATTTTTATAGGTCATCCATTTCCTACTTCTACATAGCCTAGGGCCCAATAAACCTACAAGGTACCATCAGCTTAATCTGTGTTTACTGCCTACCTACCAACCATTTGACAGAGCTGCTGTTTTCCAGGTCTCTTAAACAGTATGCTCTCCAAGCTTGGAGGTGTGCCAGCATTGCCACCATGCTTCTCGGTCAATTCAATCTCACCGTTGGGAGAACTTAGGATGTCAAAGAAACCATACAGGAATGAATGTGTTCTAATTGTGTTGGACATGTCACTATCATCCACAGTTGCTAAACATCCCACATCTTGAAGAAATCGGAGTTAGTACTTAGAGAAACAAATTATTTTAACATTTAATGGCTTGGGACATAATAAGCTTGCAAAGTCCTAGAATGAAAATTCCGTATTTCAAATTTACTTTTCTGATTAAATTCTTATTTGAAGTTATTTATTTCTCTCTAATCCTAGGATGTCAATTTTATTATTATTTCTTGCCTCAGTTTAATTTTCCCTTGCTGAATTTTTTGAATGTTTATCATAAAGAATTGTCTTGAAAACCTATCGTGTGGGGATACAAATACGGATTTGGCACTTACAGTTCTTTGTCATTTTTGCTACTTCAGTAGTGATTGCATATACCTGTAAATAGACAATAATGTATAGTCAAATGTTCTTGTTTAACAGGTTCAGAACATGTCCCAGTCTATTGAAGTCTTAAACTTGAGAACTCAGAGAGATTTCCAATATGTTCTAAAAATGGAAACCCAAATGAAAGGGCTGAAGGCCAAGTTTCGGCAGATTGAAGATGATCGGAAGACACTAATGACCAAGCATTTTCAAGTAGGTTTGACTTCTGCAATCTTGTCAATCCAAATCAGACACTGAGTGCAATGGACAGCCAGCATGGCAATCAGCTAGAAATAACTGTGCATCTGCCCATATGTGCAAGGTTAAAGACTCACTGGGGACATCAATCATCTCTCCACTGAAACTGACCATTAGCTGGTAGGAATGCATAGAAGACTTGCTATAAAAAGAGCATAATCCTCCTAGAGTTTGGTGGAGTTTATGGATAGATTTACAGGCCATTCAATATCTAAGACAAGGGGAAATCTCAAGGAAAACAACTAAATTTATCAAAGTTTTTTTCTGATGACTTAATGCCCTGCTAATATGAGGAGACAGAGAATATAAATTATTAACAGAGGCAACAATACCATTATTAATATCATACAAAAATAAAGAGGGCTGTTTCCTAATTTTATACAAAGTCTTCTCTTAGACTTTAAAGTTATTTTTGGCAATTATCCGGAAACACTGAAAATAGAGGAATAGTGTTTTTAAGCATGCTATGTGGACTTTTCATACCCATGTGTGACAGTGCCATAGATTTTAAGAATCTGACTATGATACTACCATTTGAATCTCTATTAAAACAAATTATCTGCCTCCAAAGGGATAGCACATCATTTATAGGACATCCTGTGGTTTTATAAACATAATGGTTTGTTTTTCCTCCCTTCTGTCATGAGTGAGATTCACTGCTGATGGTGAGGGAGTGGGCCTGAGTTTAAGCATCAGAAGTGCTTTTCACACAGAATCTTAAGGGCAGGGAGCTAGGATGTAACAGGATCTCTGCACAGCACATTTTGATACGGCAGATGTTTTCATGGCTGTGTAATTGTCTTCATTGGTGCTCAGGAGACTGAGTAGGGATGTACAGGAAGCAGTTTCTTCACTGAATCAGTTTTAAAGTTATACTAGAGAGGGGCGCCTGGGTGGCTCTGTCAGTTAAGCGACCAACTTGGGCTCAGGTCATGATCTCCTGGTTCCTGAGTTCGAGCCCTGGTTCAGGCTCTGTGCTGACAGCTCGGAGCCTGCAGCCTGCTTCGGATTCTGTGTCTCCCTCTGTCTCTCCCCATCACCTGCTCACTCTGTCTCTCTCTCAAAAATAAATAATAAACATACATAAATACATAAAGTTTTACCAGAGAGGTACAACAGAAGGAACAGAGGAGTAAGAAAGTTGAGGGTACTGACAGGAGATGAGGCTCAAGTGATGAATCATGAAGTTTAAATTGAAAAACAAAGCTAGTAGGTTAAGAAATTAGAATTAGAGCAAGACTGAGAAGATACAATAAATGTAAACACAATTGGAAATGAGAGAATGAGTGAACTGGATGAGTCCAGAATTTATGGGGGAATGGTAAACAGCAAAAAATAAAAAAATAAAACAAAAAATAAGGCTGAGGAGCAAATAAGCTAATGCTAACCAATATTTATTGAGCATGCACTGTGTACAAGGCAGTGCTGGGCCCTCTGCTGGATATATAAGGATCTCTCTTCTATAAAAGACAACTAAAACAAGGCACATGAAATTGACAGCAAATAGAAGCATAAATATTATTTAGCAGCACAAAGAGTAATTTTATTTAATTTCATTTAGAGAACATCGGGGAAAAGTTATAAAATTTGGCAATTTTTAAGAAAGCAGTTTGGACCAGTCCCCCCCAACACACACACCAAACAACCACCTGAATCACAGAGGATATGAGAAAAACAGAAGATCAGAAGATTCTCAGTGTTCAGGGTTAGGGTGTAGACTGTGGAAGGGTAACATGAGCCCAATGCCAAGGCCATCGACAAAGCAGGAAATGGTAAGCTGTCACTGACAGCATAGGGGAGCACTCCCAGAAAGGAAGAAGGACACAAGGAGAGGTGCTCAGGGTGTCGGGCGCGGAGTAAAAATTATTCAAGCTCAGATGGACAGTGCTGAACTCTGCGATGCCAAGGGACAGTTTTAGGATGCCAGGCCTGGCAGGGTTGGAAGTGGGATGAAACATGTGCATCTGTGGGAACTCTTGAAAGAACATTGAAACAGAAAGATACAAAGCTGAGACAAAGTCAAGGCAATAATTGGCCTTTTCTAGGAGTTTGCCTAGCAGCAGGCAGGCTGCCAGTAAGAAAACTTAATTTTCAGGCAGCACCATATGAAGTAATGATTTTGATTTTACATGTAATCCAAGTAGATACTTGAGTTATACGCAAAAATCCAAATAACAATCTTATTATTTTTCTCAAGAATTATATTCAACAGTTTTGACAAACCTAAGTACATAGTAACTAATTTAATCCTCTCAACAATACTATAAAGTAGGTTCTATATTTATCTCCATCATTCAGATGAAGAAACTGATGTCATTTTTTCAGCCTTGTATATCTAACATGCATCAGAACCACAAAGTCCAGCTCTAGAGGTAAACCTCCTAAGCCAGTGCTGTATTTCCTCTGAGTAGATTACAGATGAAATTTAATGATAATAATGACATGCTCAATGTGTTTGCTGAATTTATGTATTCCCTGAGCCTGACAGCTCAGTCAGATTTATATACCCAGTCAGATTTGGCACTATGTGCTGAGGTGCCATATTTGAGAAGAAGAACTAGAACATTCCAAAAGTCACTTTAACATCAAAGAATCCTTTTAGACTGAAGAAAATCTTCCTCTGGTAAACTATTTTCAACTTATCAAAAATACTGAGATTTTGTCTTCTATACTTCTTTGAGAGAGAGCATGAGTGGGGTAGAAATGTGGAAGGAGAATGCATGAGTGAGAGAGAGAGAGAGAGAGAGAGAGAGAGAGAGAGAGAGAATGAGAATGAGAATGAGAATGAGAATATCTTAAGCAGGCTCCTCAGTCAGCGCAGAGCCCAATGCGGGGCTCAATCCCACCACTCTGGAATCATAACCTGAGCTGAGCTTAAATCAAGTGTCTGACACTCAACTGACGAAGCCACCCAGCCACCCTCTTCTATACTGTTTAAGACGGAAATCCTGTTGTAGGTATCATACTTGAGACTATCATTCTTATATGAAGAGATCACGGTTGGGCAAAATAGTCTGGCTACAACTTTTGCTACTGTAACAACAACACAGCAGAAGGTGAAATTCTCGAAGAAATTAATAAGTAAAGATCTATGCTATTCTCCTTTAACGTTTTAAGTATTTGACATGTATATTGGTCAAACTTTCCACTGTTCCCTGACTAGTATCCAGGATTTCAAAACTCATTACCAATAATCCAATTATGAATTTTTGAAAAGATCCAAAAAAATACAATTACCTAGTTTTATTTTGTTTGTTTGTTTTTTTGGTTCAGGGGGAAGAAAAAGTCACCAAAATTGTGACACTGAATTGCTCTCTTTTCAATATTCCCACAGTGTAACATAAAACTCTTCATAGTAACTGTTGCTATAATATGCAGCAAAGGCTACCAACAGAACTCTTATTAAAATCATAATGAAGCAATTGTGTTTTTCTTTTGGGATGCCACAGAATGCTCAAACTAATAAGTTTATTTCAAAATGAGCCACCAAAATGAGTAAAGCTATGCAATTCCACCTTTTCATTGTGATATTTATGAAATCTTTCTCATTATTAAGACTTTGTCCCTCCCACTCAACATGGGCATATATACAAATTCAAAAAATTCTGAGCTTACAGAACGAGTGGAAACTTCCCCACAAGAAACCTAAGCCCATAAATCAGGGCAGCAATGGGAGCTCCTGCTATTTTAATGCGTTTATAGTAATAAGATCTTCCAAATGTAATTTTAAAATGCAATTTTCAGCTCCTCAAATTAGTTAGTGTACAACATGGTTCCTGACAGCACGTATGGATTATTCTCAAATGATCCTCACAGTGACAGCTCTTTCCACAAATGAGACCATCTGTAAAAAAAACTCATAACCGAATCACACTCATGAAATATTTTCACTGACCACCACCACCAAATGAAAGGAAAAGAAAAGGTGACACACCTAGACCTTGAAAGTAAAAACTGCAGGTGGGGCTCAGTTCCATGATGCTAGGAATGAGAGACACCATGTTGCCAAATATGCTTCTTGTTCTCCAGATGAAAACCAACTTTGCAGTTTCGAACAACTCTGTACGACTAGGTCCTGAGTTACATAAACTGTGAGCACTTTGGTCCCTGAAAGAGTTAAGAGAGTTAATTCACTCCCTGGGTAAGCAACTCTGCCTTCCTTAAAGAGCTCTAAATTATCTATGCTAAGGCAAATGGAGTCAGAGTGTGGGTAATAATTCAAAATGGTAAACAGCAACATGCATTTCTTTGAGATTTGAGAAGCTTTTCATGATTTATTGTGCTTGCTGAACTTACCTTCCTAATGATACTGTGGTAAGATGGATATTAAGAAGCGTGAGGAATACCTGAGCACTCCGGAAGGGGATGGAAACATTCTAAGTGTTACAGAAAAGCTGTTGTTATAGGATCCAAAATTTCTTCTAAGTACCCCCTAACAGAGATAATTAGTCATTGGGTAATTAGAGTTGACATAGGATATTTGACCTGTTTCTAGTAATTCATAATCGAAGATGGATCCTGATTTTATTTGCTAAACAAATACTGCATTGTTCGCTTTATAAAATGCTCCTAGAAAGTGAAATAACACAAACTCTTAAATGCTACTGTAAGAAGTTTTTGTAATTATGATAAGGATCAATTTAATAGAAAAGCACCTAACCATTTAAAGAGAGGTTCTAGTACTGAGATAAATGGATTTACTACTAATAATCACAGTAGCCACTTACATTTTCACAGTACTTAATTTCAACCAAAAATCAGTACGATTTTGATCTACTTTGATATACAAATATTGAATCATTATGTTGTATACCTGAAACTAATGTAACGTTACATCCTGATTATACATCAGTAAAATTTTTCTTCTAATTTTCAAAAAAAGGAATTTTAAATCTGTTTTAATAATCCCCTTTAGGTATCATATTAACAAGAATGTAGCTGCTTGATCTGTTTAAATGACTCTCAAAAACAGCTGCCTGCTTTTTGCAGGAGTTGAAAGAGAAGATGGATGAACTCCTGCCCTTGATCCCAGTCCTAGAACAGTACAAAACGGATGCCAAGTTAATCACCCAGTTTAAAGAGGAAATCCGGAATCTGTCTGCCGTCCTCACTGGGATTCAAGAGGAAATCGGTGCCTATGACTACGAGGAACTGCACCAGAGGGTGCTTAGCCTAGAGACCAGGCTTCGTGACTGCATGAAAAAGCTGAGTGAGTACAACATGTTGTGTTTTTAAGTGGTTTCAATGAAAACTGCATTCCTACGCTTTGCAAATAGTCATGAATACCTATTACAGGGAAACCGATGCCTGCTTTCTAAGTGTAAAGTAAGTATTCCTCAATGACTTAAGCATGCCTATGTAATCAGTATTATTTAAAGGTTGCCTAATTTTCAGAGCACCCTGTTACCATTTGGTGACTTGAAATAACACAATTCTATTGGCTATATGATAATATGGGATGGTCAATCATTGCTTGGCTAGAGGGGAGGAGAGGCATTTTTGGTAGTGGAGAAAGTTAGAGGCTAGGAAAAAAGTTACCCTGGGACCAAATATGAAACAGCAGTGATTAAATCAAACAAAAGCAATTCCTCTATTATAGACAGTGGCCATCATTTGGCTGTTCTGATCCACACAAGAAATAAGAGGGAGACACTTACTCAAATACATATTCACTACTTTGCAAAGGGCCAAGCATGCAACATGAGATATGGACTCTAGCTCTTGACTCCTAATGGTTCAACCTGGTCTAAATTCACAAACTCTTCCATTTTATTCATGAGGTAGTAATTTTTCAGATGAAATCATCCTGGGACTAGTCTCTAACTTAATGCAAAATAAATATGCGGACACAAATTGAATAAAGAGGAATTATTAAGTTCATTTAGGAATATTATTTTAGGTGCCGACATGAAGTAACATGACAAAGAGGGCAAGTCAATGACCACAGGAAAGTATTCTCCAAAGGAAAGAAAAACTTTTCTCAAAGAGAAAATAAACTAAAAAGAGGAGTGAAGAATTTGGAAAAGATCATCAATTTTTATTAAAGACATCTCCAGAGAGTAAATGTAAACATTTGAAATTTGAATGGCTGACAAATATTTTAAAAACTATTTTACAAATGCAATTCAAATGAAAAAAAGAGTGAAGATATCAAAAGTTGCATTCAGTACAGTTAAAAATGTGGGAAATCACCACATTAGAGGCCCCACTACCATTATCCCAGGGTTTCCAAGAGATTCCAACAAAATTACTCAGAAGACAATTAACGTAAGCCCTAAAGCTTAACACAGGAACCCTCAGATCTTTATTCCTCATCAGTCAAGGCCCACTTTTTCACCTTAACTAGTTTACTAACAATCATGACTCCAGTGGATTCCATGACTCCCATTCTTGCACCCCTTCACACATTGTTCACATTATTGCCAAAAGGATTTTTTGAAGCCTCAATCTGAAATTACCTTGCACTGCGGAAAATCTCCTAGACTCCCTTACATCCTGTGATACAGTCCACAGCTTATGCGGCCCTCCCTACTTCTTCCACCTTGCGTCCTGCCACTCCTCCCCTCACACGCTACATCCCAGTCATGTGTGTTCTCTACTTTCTCATTGCAGGTGTTGTGATGCTGTCCCTTCTCCTGAAAAAATTTTCCCCCTGCTTATCCTTTCTGTGTCAACACACTTGCCATATGAGACAAACTCCCATTCATTCTTCAGGTCTCAGTTTAAATGTCATGTCTTGCCACACTCCCTCACTGCTCTCCCGATGTATACTATGTGCCCCAGCTAGGTGCTCCCAGACCCTGATAGGTCACCAATGATTGCACTTTTCATGCTTCATTATCATTGCATGTGTAACTGGATGGCTATCTTCCTAGATTTTTGTTCCATGGGAACAAGAACAATGTCTATGATACTCGCTCTAAATCGCATATTCCCCGATGCCTAGAAAACTGCCTAACAAAGAAAAATTACTCAATGAGTATTTGCTGAATAAATTAATTATACAAGGAGTCATATAGTAACAATTTATAAATTTCAAATAATAGATATTAGCTATTTCAAGTCTTATTTGAAAAAAAAAAAGCTTTCTTAGCCACATATTTCAATCAGGTGGTATAGGACTTACTAAGACTAAGCTAAGCAAAAGTTATTTATTTGACGTATCACTTAAATATTTCCTTGTATGTTGTTCTTTTATAATTGTTATGAAGTTTACAGCTAATATACACTAGGTAAATATTACTGACATAAGTGAATTCTGCTATATATTTTTTAATGTTTATTTATTTATTTTGGGAAGGGGGAAGGGAAGAAAGAGGGATAGAATCCCAAGCAGGCTCCACCCTGTCAGCACAGAGCCTGAGGCGGGGCTCAAACTCATAAACCCCGAGATAATTACCTGAGCCAAAATCAAGTCAGACACTTAACCAACTGAGCCACCCAAGCGCCCCAAGTTGTATTTTATTTTTAAATCATGAAATACCTTTGGCTCACTGTACATGTTACATAGTTTGCCAGATGAAGTCTCCACCAAACTAGATAAGAAGAAAATCTCAAGGCAAGACTTGTTTGAGTGCCCTCAATATCTAAGTTACTTTGGGGGTTACAAAAAAATATCCAGATGCATTCTTATTAGCTCAGAAAATATTTGATTAAAGATTTTCTGGGGGCACTGGGTGGCTCAGTTGGTTAAGCGTCCGACTTTGGCTCAGGTCATGATCTCACAATTTGTGGGTTGGAACCCCACACCAGGCTCTATGCTGACAGCTCACAGCCTGTTTCAGATTCTGTGTCTCCCTCTCTCTCTGCCCCTCCCCTGTTCATGCTGTATCTCTGTCTTAAAAATAAACATTTAAAAAATTTTTTAATTAAAAAAATATCTATTTTCTGTAAATGACAGTGCATAGGATTGGTCTGTGTAGGGCTTTACTTGCTTTGGAAGAGGACTGGTTGTTACAGATGAATCTCTCTAGAGCCTGAGAATCAATTCACTTGGTTGTTCCTAGCATCTCACAATAAACCAAAGCCATCAACTTTGTATACTGACACCAGTTATCTGCTAAGTATACATGCAGTCAACTAAAAGAAGGACAGGCAATAGAATAGTTCTAGCTAGTAAACACCTTGAACCTTAAAGGGTGCCAGTCAGGTTTTTGAGGGACTGGCATGGAATATTCTTGGAATGTATTCATTTCTAACATACATTCTGAGTTGACTCAGCTGGAAATAATGTCTACCACAGTTAGAAAATGAAATCTACACAACTCTCAGCTCTTTCATAATTCTGCTTGTTTTTTTAGTCTACACGTAACTCCTACACACAGCCTCCTTCAATATTGAAAATGGTATTTGGGAAAAATGGTTTTGATTTAAGTGGACACAAATTCATCCTATTCCTCCTTACTGAACCATGGATAATATTTCTATGGTGTCCTTAAACCTTAGGACTGCAATCCACAATATATAGATTTTTTTAACAACAAAGGTTCTTTTTATTAGTTTTCCTTCATAAACAACGAAGTTTGAAAGAATGTGACTGTCAAATTAACTGCATTAACTAGTTAATATTTTGTTTTATTTTAACTAATCAAAAACAAAATCCAGCAACTAACACAAATATTAGACACCAGTAAACAGTATTCAACTTTCTTAATGAGATGGTTGCTATTTGAATTGATATGACCTTACAAGAGACTGGAAGTAATTTTCAGATGTTATAAACTCTTTCCTGGATTATTAGCAGCCCTCAGATCCCTACTTACCTAGTAGAGAGACCAGTGGCTCAAACAATGACTGTAAGTCATTTATGCTTTTTGTCCCAAGAACTGGATACTTTTCTACGTCACACCATTTTTATGTCCAATAGCAAACCTACCTACTGAGAGTATCCTAAGCAATGAGGATATTTATGATATTTATCAACTGGATCATAATCGTTAATTACAAAGTAAAAAACATGTTCAGGTAGAGACAGCCCTAATGCTATGAAGTATGAAGTCACATCGTCCTTGAAAAATGAAGTAATCTTCATATTGTCCACTTAAAACTTATTCCAGTTTGAAAGGGAGTATCTCATACATATATTCCCATAAGAAAAACAAACATGATTGTGAGTGGTGTCTTAAGATCTAGTTTGATTAATACTACTTAGTATTTATACTTGCTGGAAATTAATAAAGATTGGATCAAATCATCTTTTAACACCATGCCTACTATCAACTCATAACTAAATGCCCAATTATCAACATATCAGATCACATTGACTCAGAAAACAGGTATTAATCAACATCAGGACCATTAACAGGACATGTAAAGAAAAAACAAACATCAGGAGTTGAGTGTTCCAAAAGCATCTAAAATTCCAGTTGCTTTTGGATCTGCAGTGGGACATTGGATAATTATAGTATCCTCAATATAGTAAGAAGAGCAGGAAGGCTCATCCATCAGCGGCATCTTCATTCTTCACAAAAGCCTTTCAACACAAACAACCAATTAGCAGAGGGCAGAAATGGATTGGGGAAACAGAATAAAATTTCAACAATGATGAATGCATTTCCACTCACCTTTTCAATGAATTTGCTTTTAGGGAAAATGTCACACTGTAGATCACATAAATTTAAGATACTGAAAGACAAACTAGCTTCATTGCCTGCAAGGTCTAAGTTACTCTTAAATAGTAAATAAGGTGAAGGAATCACAAGTCATTGAGAGCACTAGGATACCATTCAGCTTATTACTACTAGAGAGTTAAAGTTTTGGAGAAAGTAGAAATTATGGGGGGAGGGGAGGGCTTCAACAGTAATGCACTCTCGGGGCCTGAATGAAGTAATGTTCTTTCTTAAGCGCTTAATTTTCTCCTATGAGAGACTGAATAAAGTCCCCTGTGCTTAATCTTATAAGTATCCCATTCTTAGACATGCAAAATATAATTATACGCATGTGAGAATCTGATGGAAAAAGCACACCTAAAGCTCACACACACACCCTGAGATCATCAACAGGTGTTTAATGTGGATTATCATCAGCCCTCTGCCCCCCTACTCCCTCAAGTTAGTTCTACTTTAGGGCAATGGTGTGGTGCCATCTAGTGAAGCACAGGATGCCATCTTTCTATTAACACTAACAGTTTTGAGGCTTCACGTTCAACAGAAATATCCATAGCACTCAAAACTTTAGGTCACAAATAATGACATTTGGTTACTCTTTGCCATGTTTATGCCAAATTAAATTTTAAAAGGGAAACCAAATTGTCTACGTGTCAATAGTCTTATTTGCTCATTCAGCAAGTATCTATTGACTCTCCGATATGTGCTGCTACTTTGGTAGGTATTTGGTGATACAAAGATGAGAGGCAGACTGTCTCCCTCTACAGTCAAGAAGCCTGCATTTCAGTGGCGACAAGGAGCACAGAAGTAGCTCACTACAGCAGTACTGAGAGATACTGCTTGACTAGCAGTATGGCCAGCTGTTCTAAATGTTTTAAGTCTAACTGCTGCAAGAACTCTGGGTTAGGCAATATTACTGGCAATTTATACTCAGTTTAAATTATTTTACCAAAAGTGCATGTTAGAGGCAACATATTTAAATCCAAGCCCTTCTGAGTTCAAAGGCAGATTTCTTCCCCAGCTTTCTTCCTTGATGTAGAAAGCA
Source organism: Felis catus (assembly GCF_018350175.1). Taxonomy (NCBI): domain Eukaryota; kingdom Metazoa; phylum Chordata; class Mammalia; order Carnivora; family Felidae; genus Felis; species Felis catus. Next base: position 86,961,469 of record NC_058375.1, on the reverse strand, counting down.
AGGAGCCAGAGAGTCCTTTTTTCATTCTTCCCTAAACCTCACCTACATACACTCACACATCATTCCTCTCTCCAACCAATCTCTCAAAAACACCTCTTTCCTGCTTCCTCACTTCTACCACCCTAATCCAGACAGGCCTTCCTCACGCTCTCAGTTGCATTGCCACAATGGCGTCCTACCCACTCCCCTTTACCTGAAGTTATTCCCTCTCCACCACAGTAGGTGTTCAGAGTAGTCTTTTCCAAATGCAAATCTCGTCATATTACACCTATGTTTAAATTATTTTCTTTAAAAATTAAATCCAAATAGCTTTTCATGGTCTGTCTTGATGACATGGCTTCTGCCTAACTCTCTGGCCCTTTTCTCACAAGTTTTCCCCATGTATTCACTGTAAGTTTTAACCATCCCAATCTTTCAGTTCCTTAGTCATGCATGCTTTCTTATCCGGACACTGACCTTCTTCTCTCCTTTCATGGAATGCTCTTCCACTTTACCTATCCAAATTCTAATGATTTTGCATTTTACACGAGATACCAACTTTTCTGTGGAGCCCTCTCCGACTGCTCCTTTATATGGCTGGCTTCTCCTGGCATAGTCTTCCACATTCCCCTGTCCCGCTTCTCATGAAACTTGGAAATTTTCTGAAAAAATGTGCCATTTTTTTAAATTTTTTTAATCTTTACCGCCTTAAAAACAAGTTGTCCTTTCTCTGTGAGGTCAGGGGCCATCTAGGTCTTATTCCAGCTGAATTAAGTATCATAAAACACCCATAACATAATGGGTAAAAATTAGTGTCTACAGAGAGTTTGAGAGCAAATATTTTCAAAGCAAAAAGCTTTATGTTACTTTCGACAAATAAATGAGGCTATGTCAAATATATAAAACATCTGTATCTTTTACAAAACCAAAAATCTTTTGGGGAAAAAAAGACAACAAAAGCACATCCTTTTTTCACCTTTGTTTCTGTTGCCATCTGTTCTTTCTTCGTGGCAATGCAACATTTCACTATAAAACACATGAAACTATGGTCTACCTAGCACTTAAAACAAGTGACATTGAAAATCTCAGTGAAAGCAGGAATTAACAGAAAAGTCAAACTGTGAGATTTAACTTGGAAATTTAATAGGGGAAATTAACAAAAATAATCCCATGGATTAAACTGAGATCTTCAAATGAGTCCTTCACCAAGGACAGCCCTACACTCCCTAAAATTCTAGATTGTAACACAGAATGCAATTGCTCCTACCCATGTACTTGGTGATGACACATTCTTCCAGAATCCCAGAACCTAGTTATTTTAGCACGTTTTTGGGTAATAGGTATATTTTACCATAAACTTATTTATTATTTATATTCCTTTTTATGTCCTACATTGCCCTAAATTATAACTAGATTATAAGACGTTCAGGGATATAAAAATTGTGCTTTCAGAGGCAAGCATCAGCTGCCAATTTATTTGGGATTTCATAATACAATTAGTTCTTCATTCAATCTGGATGTTACATAGGCTTCTCCTTAAACCTATGTTCATAGTATAAGCTCTCTTCCACAAAAAGTTGACACAATTTTAAAAATATTTCGTGAAACAAATCAAGACAAATAAAATGGTCACTTTCCTCAGCTACCTATTGAGTATATTTATCATTATACAGAATCATACACATGCATAAACGTCCATTATAATTAATAAGTTTAAAACTGTTAATTTTGGAAAAGTGAAAGTATTTAGAAATATATTACTCTTGATCTTTTTTACTAGACACCACTGAAAATTCATTCTAGTGCCGTCTCCGATACTACATCGATTATATCCATCATGATCACCACCTTTCTCTTAGCAGTATAAGGGTAGGATTAAATATGCAAATAAAAGTTTAAGTAATACACACAGGTTTTACTATACTTTACTGAATTTACTATGTAAAGTAGGGACAAACTTATTTTAAGTAGCTTTAATAGACTTTAAAGATCAAATCATATCTACTACTTGCTAAATGAGTTCCCCAATGGCCTTACGTAAAAAGAAACAACATAATGTCATAAATATATTCACTACTCCATTTAATTTATTTACATGGGCATAGCCTTAGGATTTAAATCCAGAAACTGTTAGTCCAGGATATTAAAAATACAATTATATATTAAAGAAATAAACAAAAGACAGATGGTTTTTATGCTTCGTTGATCCAAGCAACAGATCTGCTGAATCCCAAATGATAGCTTTCCCCAAGCCACTGATTGATAAATACGGATCGCAACTGATTATAAAAAGTTTAAGATCTACAAGTCATCAGAAAATAAAACAGTCACTTTCCTCAGTTATTTGCATATTTTGTGACCATACATAACCATACACATGCAATATATTACAAAATGCTAATATTTTCATGTGTCTCACTGTAGACGGAGAAGCACAGCAGGATAAAAATCAGTGAAGCAAAACTCTTAACTTCCTTCTTTGCCATCCACTTTTGCAGGAACATTTGTCTTCCAGGCATTTGGGGGAAATTATCCTTTCTGTCTGGCTTTGTCCTCATGAAAAGTGAGAATGAAATAAGAAAGATAATGATTTATTTGAACAAAAACTAGTCTATGGGAGCCAAGAACTAGAAATGACTTCTATTGTTTATTTTACTTTTACAATTTCTGCACTCCATCAGAATCTGAAAATACCTTTGTTTACTTAACACTAAGATCCATAAAATTATATCTAAAAAACCAGCCATTGTTTATAAATTCCTGAACCTTAGTTTTTGGATGAATTTTAGCTTGGAATCAGGTAACTATTTGGAAGATAAACTTCAACTGGAAAGAAATCAACAGTGAGAGCCCTGCTTTTTTTGCTTCCCAAGAGTAGATGATGATGGCAACAACCATGATCACCCTGATGGTGTGTATGTGTTTTACCACAACCACAAATACCACCTTCTTCTCAGCAACATATAAAAAAAGTCTGTCCATTCCATGTCCAAAGTTCCCTTAATTAGAATAACAAAATGGCAAGCCTCAGAACTTCCCTTTTGGAGATGAGGAAACTCCACTCCACAGAGTAAGTGCACTATCCAATTTTACATGAGATTTAACGCTGCAGCTTGCATTAGGAACCAGATTTCCTAACACCCACCTCAGCATTCTAACCTGAATGGAATATACTACACAAACAACATTTCCTTGGAAATTTTCTGGGAATTTGTGGAAGTAAAAACACAGACACCTCCCCAACCAAAAAAAAAAAAAAAAGTATAGAAGGACAGAGCATGGTTACTCATGGTGCCTAAATAGATTAAACCACCATCCACTCATGGGGTTCATTTGTTTATTCTTTTCCATCTCAGTTTCTCCCTCTCTACTAGATTATGAAAAAATTGTTTGCCTTTAGGAATAAACAGTAGCACCAGCACAATAAAAAGTTCCCATGGCCCAATATTTCTCCACCCCCATCTCCCTGTTGCTTCTCCTTTGAAAGAATCTTCAATAGTGCAGCTTTGATTTACAGTCTTCAAAACCAATTGTGATCCAGCTTCTGTTCTTAACACTGTCTTCATTTGATTCTTGTCATCACCAGTGACTTCTTGTTACTAACTTCCATGGTCATATTTGTTATCTTATTTTTATTAGATATCTCAGTGGTATTCCCCCCAAGTCAGAACTTCATCCTTCTTAAAAGGTTGTCTTTTCTTCCCTTAACATGACACTATTTTTAAGTCCCATTTGTAGCTTCTTTGGGGCTCTTTTCCTGGGTTGCAATGCCCCAGAGCTCTGTTCTAAATGTCTTTTGTCTTTTCTGTATATACCCTCCAAGGCAGTATTTAGCCTCTGCCTTTCACTAGACTGTCAAAACTGTGTCTCAAAGGGTGTCTCTGCTCCCTAGATTTTTATATTATCTTCTTTACCCCTCCACTGGCATGCATACTAATCATGAACAACTTAATCTGAATTCTTGATCTTCTCTCTCAAACCCATTTCTTCTATAATCACTTCATGTGAGTAAACGGCACTACAATCTTCCCAGCTGAACAAGCCCAAATTTGGATGTTATCTTGGACTATCTTTTTAATTTAAGGTTTTCTTCAGTTTCTCTTTTCACTTTACATCCTAGCATCTCTTCTGAAGCCAGTCCTATCAACGTGATCCCAAAAAAACCATAACCCAAGCCATCTACTATTTTCTATCCCCGACACCACTTCCATCATCTCTCACCTGGACAAATGAGCCAATCTCTTAATTGGTCTTTTCTTCCTATACTGTACTCCCTCTATAATTAATTTCCATTATACTAGCTAGAGTGATCTTTTTTAGATGTAGCTCACATTCTCTCACTCCCCCCATCTTCTTACAACTCTGATAGCTTCCTATCATAGCTTGAATAAAATACAAATACTCTGATTTTACAAGTTTATTTTTTGGAACACCTCTTCAACCTCTTCTACTTTTCCAAGTGTGCCCTAGACACACTGGCCTTTTTTTTGTTTTTAATTTCTGCTTCTCTTGCTCACCAAGTATGCCCAGATATAGAGCCTCTGCAAAAACAGTAAGAATAATATTTTTTTAAAGTTGTACACACGCATGTGTGTATCTTCACGTGTGTGTGTGTGTGTGTGTGTGTATAATTTAAACTTACCAATAACCTTGTGAAATAGATATTATTACTGTTGTTATCCATTTGACACTAGGATGTTAAAAACTGTAAAAGATCCCTGGAGAGTAAGTGATAGAATCAGGATCCAAATCTAGACAGTCAGATTCCTTAATTCATACCCCCAGCTTTAAGATGCTGCCTTCTCCTAGCTGATCCACTGTCTGAATGGCCTTTCCTTCAACTTATGGTTTCAGGGCTTCTTGTCAATTAGATCTCAGATTAAGTATCACCCTTTCTGAAAGGTCCTCCCTACTCATCCTATCTAAAACAGCCCCAGAGTCACTATCAAATTATTCTATTTAAATATCTGCACTAAAATTTTTCCTACCTGATATATTCCTTATTTGCTTCTTTCTTTTGTCCCCTCTTTCTTCCCATCAAAATGGAAGCTTCGCCAGAAAAAAAAAGGTGTCCTTTCTTTCTTACCATTGAAATTCTAGTACATAGGAACAGTGCTCCATGATCATTAAATCTCAGCTTGATAAATGAATGACTAATGAAATGAATGAGTAAATAACTCATTTAACCTATTATTTTAAAATGTTTTGGGGCGCCTGGGTGGCGCAGTCGGTTAAGCGTCCGACTTCAACCAGGTCACGATCTCGCGGTCCGGGAGTTTGAGCCCCGCGTCGGGCTCTGGGCTGATGGCTCAGAGCCTGGAGCCTGTTTCCGATTCTGTGTCTCCCTCTCTCTCTGCCCCTCCCCCGTTCATGCTCTGTCTCTCTCTGTCCCAAAAATAAATAAACGTTGAAAAAAAATTTATAAAAAAAAAAATAAAAAAAAATAAAATGTTTATAACTTTAGGATTTTAATGTTTCGCTTGAAGTGTGCTTTGTAGATTAATGCTATAAAATTTCATTTACTCAAAGAATGTCACTGTGCGATGGGAAGTGACAGTGGACCCAGGTCAAACGCAGGTGGCACCAGGAATATAGAGGCTGGCACTGCACACTGTGAGTCACTGGGCAGATGGGAGATAGCTAATAGGTGACCGACATGGAGGAAAATGATGGAGAGAGGAGTCACATAGAAGAATCAAAGAATGTAAAACACAAAGTTCATAAATGTTCACAGGAATATCTCTGGCCAGAGACTTATATATAAAATATCTTTATTTGGAACCAGAGCTTACATGGTTTCACATGCATATTTTTAAAATGGTTTATATCTGAGAGCACATGGGTGGCTCAGCCAGTTAAGCATCCGGTTTCGGCTCAGGTCATGATCTCACAGTACATGGGTTCAAACCCTGAGCTGGGCTTTGTGCTGACAGCTCAGAGTCTGAAGCCTGCTTTGAATTCTGTGTCTCCCTCTCTCTCTGCCCCTCCCCTGCTTATGTTCTGTCTATCTCTCTCTCAAAAACAAACATTAGAACATTAAAAAAAAAACGGTTTATCTCTAACTTAAAAACCATTCACTGAAATGTCAAAGTTTACAAAATTGTATTGATTTACTAAATAATAGAGAGAAGTTTCCTTCACACAGACAACTACCAATAAGACACATATGTAAGACCAAATAGGTCTAATCAATACAATTGCTAAATGTGTCCTTTTAGACCCTCACATTTTTTTTATAGAAAATTAAACATGGGAAACTAACTGAACTTGCTTGTTTCTATGTTTGACAGTTAACAAGTATGTTTTGTAGGAAACTAAAGGTAAATGTGGCTTAAAATGAGATAAATTTCAAGGAGGATTATCTTAATGGAAACAGTGCCATTATAAGTTTTAGTACTCAGGGCTGGCTTTCTACAATTCTTATTTAATATCAACAGATATTCAGTGCACTTGATGCTACATCCTTTTCCTCTCAATGTAGTTTTAGTCTAAAATAACTTCTTTAAATTTCCTTGTCTGTTGATTGAAAAAAGAAAAAGAATAAAATAAGAAATGGGAAGGATAAGCAATGGTATTTTGAGAAGCTACAACATATGGCCCTATTTTGTCTCCCTATTCCCCATATATCCCCAGCACCTAGCACAGTATTGGTACTTAAGCTCTCAGGAAATGGTTGTTAAATGAATAATTATTTTACATTTAAATATTAAATATTGGGGGTGCCTGCATGGCTGAATTGTTGAGCATTTTACTCTTGATTTTGGCTCAGGTCATGATCCCAGGGTTGTGGGATGGAGATTCTATTCGATCTCTCTCTGCCCCTCTCCCCCACTCTTGCTCTATCTCTCTCTCAAATAAATAAATAAATATTAAATATTAATTTTATTCTCTAATGTATTTAGATAAAATGTCTATTGCTACAAGAAGAAAGCCAAATCATTTTTAGTTTATGTGTCAGAAGCTTTTAAGTCCTGGTGTAAGTTCTATCTTAATTCCTCGTCTAAGTGATCTAGGCTCAGCAGTATCCCTCTGCCATATGGATACAATGCTGGGTAAATCCAGACACCACAGAGGCCAAGACACCCCAAGTGCTGTCAGTTTTGGGAAAGGTTGATTATATGAGATTCTTGGCATGATTCCTAGTTCCAAATATAGTTCTTATACAGGTTTTATCTATCCAACTCAATTCATATTAAAGCTATGTTACATAAACTGAGTCCAGAGGCTCATTCACACCCATAAAATGAATCAGCATATGCAATACACACATATCTGAGGCATATATTGACTGTCCTGCTTTGTCCAAACTGTGCTTCAGTCATCAGGCAGTAGACCTATGTTAGGGGAGGTGACTTTGCTGATAAAGGTTGAAAATCTCACTCTGAGTTTTAATGATATAGTCTGGCCATCTAAAATGTTAAGTCAAACTCCGTAACTATAAATTCTCCATTCACTTTCAGTATTAATACAATTTGAGATCAGTATAACTTCTTACTGTGTTTTCACTTGGCCATTTCCTCTGGATATAAGGTGTTATGGAAATGAACATTCCATTATGTTCATGTTTCATACGGAGACATTATACTGATCTATATCCAGATAAGTTTTAACTGACTTCTGAGATTTCAGGTATTTTTTTTTCAAAAGTTCATTCATCTTTAAAAGATACTTTTCACTCTTCCCTTTTGTGGCCATCACTGAATGCCAGTGGCCAAAATGAAATTGAATCCCTTTGTGACTTCTGACTACAGCAGGAACTGTAAAAGGCATTTCAGTGCACCTTCACACATCAGCAGGAAGTCGATGTCTTCCCCTCTTTCCAAAAGCTCAGACAGAAGTACAATGTTCAACCTATGCCCTTACAAAGAGATGATAAGGTGCAGGTTGTATGAAGACACTACATAAGGTCAGCAAATTGGCAAAGTAGTGCAGATTCACAGGAAGAAATATATAACCTACACTGAATGAGTACAGTGGGAGAGGCAAATGGCACAACTATCCGTGTGGGCACTCACACTAGCAAGGTGCTTATCGGTAGACTACAAGTGGATAAAGATTCTCGAACATAATAAAGCTAAATCTTACCAAGTAAGAAAGGAAGAGGGCAAATATAAGGAAGAAACAATTGAGAGGTACAGGAAAAAAGTAATCTTATATACAACTTCCAATAAAAACTGTTAAAAAATAAAACTAAGATATTTTCCAAGAAATTTTAGACTCCTGTGCAAAGTGGGTCATGTTTTTCCTAGGTCATAGTCATTAGTTTGAAATAAAATGCACACCATTTCTCCTTGAATTACATGCATAATACCTCTTAGTACAGCTCCTACACATGTACTAACAAATGTAATCACCTATTAACTTTTAACCTCTCTACGAAATAACTGATGAATGTAATTCCTGGTAAGGATCCTAATTTTTTAGGATTGAACTAATTAGAGGGAAAGGTTGCCATGTCCATTGTGAGAAGGAGATGCAAGTTTAAAAAACACAATTTCAATCTGGTTCTTACAGGATTAAAGCCTAATTAAAAATCAGAATAATAACAGGTTTCATTTCTGGAGACTATTTCTATCTTCAATTTCCATCTACTTCCTGAACTTGCATGGAAGCAAGGCATTTAAAAACCTGGAAATTATTTTTCAATAGAATATATATAGATGTGATTTTTACTTTTTTAAATTTAATGCCTAATATTAAGTTTTTACAACTGTTTTAACTTTTAAAATTATAATTTAATTACTGTATGGACATGGCTAGAAAATTATATGCTTAGAATAAAAAGCAAGCCTCCTTTCTCCAGGAGCAACCACATTTCAGTTTAACTTTAGGGCTTCAGGTGGTGAAATCCAGACCTCTAACGCTATGTTTATTTTTCCTTTTTTTTTTTTTAATCAATTTTGGACAACATTTACTGACTTTTGCTCTGCAAAATGCAGACTTAAGTCACTTAGCCAAAGCCACTTCCTTGTCTCCTCATTATATGCTTTTAGGACTATTCACAGTTCAACCCTTAGCAACTTTGTAACTTCAAGCCTCCTATTTAAAACTTTATTGTTTTTTCAACAACTACAGGAAAGCTCTTAACACCCTATTTTTAAGTATGATGTGAATTACATCTCCATTCTTTCTTTCATCTCTTTTCCTAATTTTTAGTTCTTTCATAGTGTGAAGTTTATTCTTCTGGGTTATCATGGTTGGAAACATTTTGTCGTTCCTATAATCACAGAATAGATGAAATATTTATTAAGTATTCTGTAATGAGTTCATGGGCTGATTCTACAAGCCAAACATGAGTTTTATTATTTGTTATTTATGTCATTATTATGACCATGCTCATGGTGTTCTTCTGGAGTTCAGTGGTAGACTCTGATATATTCCTTTTCTCTAAAAGTCCAAGGTCATATCCGTGCCATTCAAAAGTGAAAATTACTACAGTTAAGTTCAAATAAATTTTCTTTTTACATATGTACTTCAGTAATTGCCTTCACTATACCCACCTTTTCTTAGAGGATCTCACCTAATATTTCTGTATCAATTCCTCTTATCTCTGAGACCTCCTTCCTGCAGATGTTTGTTCTGGACTAATCTCTCTCCAGGTCTACTGCACAGCTGTCCTTCTTGGGCAGGAAGTTACTGTTTTCCTGATCTCATGCCTTGCCCTATCTTGGCTTACTGTTTATTTTGTTACAGTATATCCTCAGGTAACTTCTTAAGAAAAAGTACATTGTAGGTAAACTTTTGGCAAGTTTTCATGTGAGACCAGATCCTTATTTTATTTTCCTCTGATTTTTTTGTCCTTGAATATACTGATTATTGTCTTCCAGCATCCAGTATCGCTAAACCCAATGCCAATATAATTCCCATCTGTTTGCACGTGACCAATTCCCATTCTTTCTCTGAAAAAGTTCCAATGTCTTCTCTATTATTAATCTAAAATTTCAGTAATTTTTTTTAAGAGTAAATCTTTTTCCATTCATTAGGGCATGACCTTTTTTAAAAAAAAATTTTTAAGGTTTATTTTTAAGAAAGAGACAGACAGAGCATGTGGTGGGGAGGGACAGAGAGAAAGAGAGAGAGACACCCAGAATCTGAAGCAGGCTCCAGGCTCCAAGGTGTCAGCACAGAGCCCGACGCGGGGCTTGAACCCACAAATATAGGTATCATGACCTAAGCCGAAGTCAGATACTTAACTGACTGAGCCACCCAGGCGCGCCCCTATGGCATGACCTTTTAATCTGAACAAAGGTTTCCCCCACTATCTCAGATTACTACAGAATTCCTATGAAAACTTTCCAAAGCCAAAATGGTAGAAAGTAAAGAAGCAATTACTATTAATGTATATGGAAATTTCTAAGCATTTCCAGACCCAAAAAAATAATCTCTCAGGTTTTTCTGATCCCTTAGGGCACATCTTGCTAACAGATGCTCAAAATAAACCCAGATAAAGCACGAATGCTCTTAGACATAGTTCAAAGCTATGGCAGCTTGATGGTAATATGCCAAGTGTGGTTCCCAGGGAACCGTATGGTAGTATGAACTCCCAGGGAGTTTGGTGATGCCATTCTCACTTCTAGGGGTAACACAAACTTTTGAAGGGCAGAGGATACCTGTTTTTAGGTTTGGTAACTAGGGAAATATCCTGTATAATTTCTTTGATAATTTACTTTTTCTCTCTCCTTTCATTCTAAAAACTTGGCCTTCAGATGTAGGAGCTTCTGGGTTGATTCTACATGCATCCATTTTTTTTCTGTATTGTCTATCTTTTTGATTTGAGACCGATGTTTATCTTCCAACCTATTTTTTAAAATGTACTATTTTTAATTGCCAGTAGCTCTTTTGTGTTTTCCTTTTACAGTGAACAGTTTCCAGTATACAAAACTCTACAGATACTAGGATCTCTTCTCTCTGTATTATCTCTCTTCTTACGGGGTCTGTTTTCGCTGCACTTTTAGTCATTCTTGTTGTAAGCTTTTTGAAAACGCATGCTTACCTTTGCTTATCCATTCATTTTTAAAGATCTGAACAATAAATCTACTTGGAAACTGTATTTAGGTAGGGCTTGTCACTCTATTCCCTAGTGAGTAAGGTAGGAGACTACCAATGTCAGAATTCAAGAGCCTTCATTCTGGAGCTCCAATGCCTACATTAGTTGCCCTAATCCTTTTCAAGTCTTTAACACAGATTTGTAGATTTTTTAAAACTGCCTCCTGGGGTCCTGGATCTAGGGATGAAGACAGGATCAACTGCTCTTCAGGCATGCTTTCAGTGGTGGCCTGCTTTCAGGGCCCTGTATCAACAATACCCTCACAGGAACCGTTTCCGAGTCCTTTCTCTTCTTCAAAGCAAAGCAGCTCCCTTCTTAGCACTTGCCTCCTCTGCCTGGACACTAATGCATCTTATCTTATCCTACATCTTTAATTACCACACTCCATCACCTTCTGCCTTTTAGAAATTGGTTGAAGTTTCTTCTCCACTGTCTCTTATACCATTCTCTCTGCTTTGGGCTTTTTTCCACCCCTGTGTTTCTCCTTTATTATCATTTTAATTAGATCTTAGACAAGAAAGGAGATGAAAACATTTATTAGTCCATCATATTTAAGCCAGAGTTACTTTCATATTTTACCTAATTTATCTACTTCTGTTTTGTTTAATAAGAATTCATTATTCATGCCTAAGGGGGCAAATATGTTCTGTGGTGTTTTTCAGGAGATGGGATATCTTCCGATTCCAATTCACTTAAGATTTTCATGCACTTATCATCCATGAACTTAGAAATATTTACATAGGACATCATTAAAGATCATATTATTTTCATTTACTGTGCTTTAAGAGAACATACTCAACAAGATTCATTCAGAATGTATTTGTTTTTGTCTAGTTCAAACTGATACCACTTACCCGTATACTGTTCCTATGTTTACATCGAGTTGATACAGTCTAAACAAGTTTAACCCAACAATTTGCTATTCAATATAGATAATGTCATAAAATCTGTTTAACTATGTGCCTAGTTTATCATGTATAAGGAAACTAAATTCATTTATATGAAGTATATAAAAATGCCATCATATCTAATTTCTTTCACAAAAGGAGAAAAAAATGTATTCCATTCAGGTTTCATGAAGTGTTAGAGATTATTAAATTTGCAGTTATCACTGAAATAATACAAAATATAATGTTATCACTCATCATCTTCCTACCTGAACAGCTTAGTATACTGCCAGTTACTAATTATTCTTACCAGAAGCATATATAGAGAAAAAAGAGTCAAAATAAACTCCAAGCTAGAGAGTTAGTTATGTCCTTGATTTGCTTTAGGAATCTTTTTTTTTTCCTTGAAGTTTGTTTATTTTTGAGGAAGAAAGAGAGAGAGCTGGGGAGGGGCAGAGAAAGAGAATCCCAGACAGGTCCCACACTGTCAGCACAGAGCCCAACAAGGGGCTGGATCTCATGAATTGTGAGATCAGGACCTGAGCGGAGATCAAGAGTCAGTCATTAACTGACTGAGCCACCTAGGGGCCCCAGCAATCTGTTATCTTCCAAATACATGGGAATAGGAACTAACTAGAAATATAAATTCCAAGGATAGGCAGAGAAGGGTGGAAGAAACACTGAACAAACAGAACAACAAAGAAAAAGTAGGTTAAAAAAAACATAAAGGGGGGAAAAGGGGGTGTAAATGGATAGGATATTCTTTTAGACTAAAGGTCAACATCGATAGGCATTCATATTGCCCTTCACAATGTGTAAAGGTCACTTTTAATTTTTGCTATTTAAAGTCTTTTAAAATGCCTGGGTTTCTGTTTGGTTTATGTTTTGTCATTTATGAAGTCTGAAGCTTTCCTAAAATCTTACACTTAGGGTGATAAAAATATAATTTTTCAAGAAAGTCATTAATTTTTCATGTGTATTACATTGATTGATACTCTATCTTTCACTGCATGTGCCTACAGGATCTGGAGGGCTTGAGTTTTTTGTGATTTTGTGTTTGTTTGCACCTTCAATGGCTGCTGTATCAGGCCCTGCCATCTGCACAAGGCATACCCTTCAAAACTCTACCTCTTTCAGGTAGACTGAATTTTTATTGTATGTTCTATAAATATATCTTCCAAAGGAGCTGCTCATTCACCAACACAAACTTTAAATCAGCTTACAGAGTTCTTTCTGGCCTATATCAATTGTCCAAAATCTCAAGGCATGGGGTGGAGGAGGGATAGGAGAGCAGGTGATCAGGTAAACAGGCCCGTGGTAAATTTGTTTATTTTTTCTGACTTCTTTATTAAGATGAAGCAGCTGCTAAAGTGGTATAAAGACAATGGCTTTCCTCACTATTTCTTTCCAGATTGTACAAATCATTTCCCATTTTAAAACACCCATTCTTGAGATTTAGAGCCCTGAAAAAGCCAAGTACTCATGGTTCAAATTATAGTTAAATGCACAGTACCCTACATGAATGATCATTAATTCAGAATATGTGATATTAATCTCATGGTTTTGCTTTGTTTCAGGATCCCTTTCTTACTCTTGAAAATCGTATGAGTGTGGTGGGAGTTTGACTGTGGTTTAAGTATGTGTGTTGCAATCATTGTTCATGTTCACCCAACATGTTTATGTTTTTCTAATTTCAGCATGTGGCAAATTGATGAAAATCACAGGCCCAATTACAGTCAAGACATCTGGAACCCGATTTGGTGCTTGGATGACAGATCCTTTAGCATCTGAAAAAAATAACCGAGTATGTTGCTTCCACAAATGTCTTTGCTTAGGATTATGTTTTATTTGCACTTTATATCGATTGAACTATTTGTTTTCTTCAGGAATATTAGTTTCAACTTGAAAAGTGTTTGCAAGTATTCTTAGTTTGATAACATTAGCATATCTACAGCAACCTTATTTTGGTAAAATGTTCCATCTTACAATTCACAAGTCTAATTGCTCTAATAGTCTGTTTTATGCTAGGAAAAAATGCTTATTACAAGTATACAAAATTTTCTATATACTCCTTCTAAAACCTGTTCCTTAGCGTAAGAAAAAAAATAACACTAAATGACAAACTCAAGAGCTAACCAATTTGCTAAACAAGGTGAAGCATCTCTGGATTCTAAAGGTAATTTCAAAGTCAATAGCACTGAAACTTTTAGGGTGCATTTTCATAAGCTCACAATGCCTGTATTAGGCAAATCAACATACTGGAAACCTACCACAGCTCTACTTACAGTCTATTACAGAATTCAGTTTACATTAACATTCTCAAGGGTTACATCCAAATGAGATTAGTAGCTAAATTAGTAAAATAGTTTCACTAAAGAGTAGTTGTACTTATAAGGCGATCCAGTGAACAAGCATTATTAGAAGTTTCTATGGTATCAATAAAGGAGAAATAAATTAAATGTGTAAAACTAGACCATATATTTTTCAGAGCAAAAGATGGAATAAATTTGCTGCAGGTGGTATTTTTTGCAGTTACCACATTGCACTGATTGTAAAACTGAACAAAGTGATGTGATTTGCATTGACACGTGTTTAGTTCACTCGGTCATATGCACTGAATGGTCAAATAAATAAAAAGGGCAAAAAGAAAATCAACTTCAAAGTAGTAAAGTCAGTTGTTTACTTTCCACATGGAAAATGCCACTATTTTTGCCTGTAGTACTATCACATTGTAAGAGGTCACCAGTAAGATGATGTGGTTTCCAGATCCTGAGAACAGGGATATTAATATATGTTGACTCTGTCTTTATTTTGGAATTCTCAGAAAATTACAGAGTTTAGTCACTCCTTTTATTTTTTCCCCCCTTTTCCTCAGGTCTGGTACATGGACAGTTATACTAACAATAAAATTGTTCGTGAGTACAAATCAATTGCAGACTTTGTCAGTGGGGCTGAATCAAGGACATACAACCTCCCTTTCAAATGGGCGGGAACTAACCATGTTGTCTACAACGGCTCACTCTATTTTAACAAGTATCAGAGTAACATCATCATCAAATACAGCTTTGATATGGGGAGAGTGCTTGCCCAACGAAGTCTGGAGTATGCTGGTTTTCACAATGTTTACCCCTATACATGGGGTGGATTCTCTGATATCGACCTAATGGCTGATGAAATTGGGTTGTGGGCTGTGTATGCAACTAACCAGAATGCAGGCAATATTGTCATCAGTCAACTTAACCAAGATACCCTGGAGGTGATGAAGAGCTGGAGCACTGGCTATCCTAAAAGAAGTGCAGGGGAATCTTTTATGATTTGTGGGACACTATATGTCACCAACTCCCACTTAACTGGAGCCAAGGTGTATTACTCATATTCCACCAAAACCTCTACATATGAGTACACGGACATTCCTTTTCATAACCAATACTTTCACATATCCATGCTTGACTACAATGCAAGAGATAGAGCTCTTTATGCCTGGAACAACGGTCACCAGGTCCTGTTCAATGTCACACTTTTCCACATCATTAAGACTGAGGATGACACATAAGCAAATGTAATTTGTTTTCATTTATCTAAACAGTGTCATTTGTGATAAACTCTATAGAATCCCTTCTGTTGTTCCTTTATTAGAACTTCTCATCATTTCTCCAAAGCATTTTTTTATTATCAAGTTGGTTTTTCAAAAATACAGCTGAGCCTGTCTAAATCAGCCTGTTGGAAACACATCTTAACTCCTAAATTTACAGGGCCTATCATGTCCTTGTCATGAAAAGCACTAAAAAGAGTTTAAATGGCTAAAGTCATAGTTTTGCAAAAGATTAATGATCTGCCTTATATTAGAGTCAGAGACTAATGATGGCTTAAATGCATGAATGTTTTTTTTTTTTTAATCGTCATTTTTTACTGTCTTTTGCTCTACATCAGGAAATATTTTGGTGGGAATTAGGGGAAAAAAAGCACTTTCCTCCCATTTCTAAAAAAGATTTAAGGATTTTATTTATATGGAAAAATTATAGTACTCATTTTGCTGTTCTAGAATTCTCTGATGCGGTGCTGTACAGTCATTTTTAAATCTCTTGCTAACATTTTATTGGCAATATGTATTTCTACCATTGCAACCACCATTGTGCAATTGTATCTCTTCACTTCTGTGAAAGTAAGTAATATTTTTTATAAAATACACTGAAGTTTAATCTCAGTAATTATTATGGGCCAATTTTCAAGTGTGGTCAAGAAGGAAACATCTTCAACTTAACCCTTTATTTAAAACTATAAACCAGAAGAAAAAAAAATCAAACTAAATCCCTTACGTAGAATATTTATATTACCCCAGGTTTATCAGACCACTAACACTGAATGCTAAAACTTATTCCGCAAGGATGAGTTACTCTGTTCACTTCACTGAAAGCAACCCTTATTGTCGCTCGCAAAAAATGCAACAGAGTCAGAAAATTTGGATTTGACTGGATTTTACTCATTTATTATTCAACTAAACAAATTTTGTTCTTCCTAATATATAGTGTTGTATCTTAAGTTTTTACACACAACTTGCAACTTGTGTCAGGAATCTGAAAGTACATGAAGCACATAAAAAAGACTCTTAGAAAGAAACTTCCTGTGATGTCATCTAGATTTACATTATGAGCTGTAGAGGGTTACTGGCAATATCAGTGTGAAAAAAAATAGCAAGACTTGGAAGTTGACTGTGCGGTTTAAATGTACAAAAAACAATTCAGAAAACAAGATGAGAAAGCAACCCTTTGTTACCCTGATTCGCTATGTGTGCAAAATAATGTAACCAAAAAAGAAAGCTTTAGTAATATTTTATGTTAATAACTCCAAAAACATAATCAGTATTTATCACACATTTCACTGAGTTTGGACGTACTTTCCATATATTAAGAATACTTACCTAAGTCAGTTTTGCAGAAACTAGTGTGGGTTGGTTTCATAACTTAAAAAGTATATTCTATAACAAATAATGTATAACTTAAATTGTGGTAAATGTTTAGTTTCACACGTACATACTAACAACTTCCTTTTAAAGTAAGGATATAATAATTCAGATAAAGCATTGTGTAAAAAAAAATGCTAACACTTAAGAGTAATTCATTTCAAATGTCACAAGTAAAACATACTTCTCAAATATCTCACTGTCAAAGTCATAGGATTAAATAACTCACTCTCGAGACTGAAAGTTTAGCAAAGATTTCTTTTCCTTTTTGCCTACAAAAAGTTAGCATGACTTAGTGACCACTCGGGTCCTTTTGCAAGGTTGTCTTCTCTTTCAAAATGTTTATATGAGTTCTCCTCTGTTTTTGAGAGTTAGAAAATTTAGGGGATTCACTTGCCATTGTATACACATCACAAATATAATCAGCCAGTACTTTGTATATCAAGAGTTTGTATGAAGAAAGTCAATTTCAAAAATGAATGAATTTTTAAGGAGATGGCCTCTGATGGATATCTGGGTCTTCATTACTTGTTTTTGTTTTTTTTTAATGATGTAATATAGTGTCACACACATTTGAAACCTGAATGATCACAGCTTTTTTGTGAGATGTGCAGCTTGTAAAGCACTCTATTGTTTTCTATGTAAGGTTTCATCACCATATCCAATTTACAGTGTATGTGCTGCTAGGGCAAGCACAGATTTTATTATTGTCATAGAGTTTAAAATGTGATTTGCATTAAACATTTACAGTTCAAAAGCATTTTTCTTAATAAATTATCAGTTTTGTGCCTGAAATAAGAACTTACTCTAATCACTTTTTTTTAATCTCAAATTTTATGAGGGAAATAATATTTTTAAATCACCTACATAATCCAATCAGTAAAAAAAATCCGAGCTCAGAAGTCTTAATCCTAAATGAACTGTGCAACTGGTATTTTCTGAATTAATCAGATCATTAACAAACTGCCATGTCATTCAAGTAACAACAGAATCATGGTCTGAGTTTATGTGACATCTGGATTTGTGGCATTTGAATCACAACACTTATTATCTAAACTCACATCTATTAGTTCATAAAATGATAGTGTTTTTAGTATATTATCAATATGTAGGGTAAAAGAAAATAATGGTAGATGCCTAAATATAACATTATAATTGGATAAGATTTACCGTAAACTCACAATCTTTGGATTTTATCACCGTACTCAGTCATTTCATTTTTGCAATCCATAGTACTCCTTCTAATGCAACACTGTCTTCAGAAATAATTTATTCCTAAGAAAATGGTCTTTATACCGGAAAATATCTACCAAACTTACAAGTATAAATTTTTCCAACAGAAGAATTATTTTTTAATGTAACTATATAAAGTTTTTCTTATGTTCTCCTAAAAATAAAAGGTATTTTCCTACTAAGGTAAGTGTTACATATTATAATCCTTTATTTTCCTTTTTTTCCCCAAAAAACAAATTAAAAAGAAAAATCCTACTGGTCTCCCTACCACTCAGGATTACCAAATCATTTCTGCAAATGCTAAATTTGAATGTAATTGATAGCAAAATTTAAAGTATCCCTTTGAGTTAGAATCAATATGAAAGATAGACATTTCAGAGTTTCTAAAAGCTATGCCTTCTAAAAATATATATCAGATACTTTTGTAAACAGAATTTTAAAATGGCATCTTGCTGACTTGACAAGGAAGGTATGATTATATCCTTTATGTACACCTTGAGTTCCTAAGGCACTATAAAACAATGGACATTTACAGATAGTTACTTTGCCGTCTCCATCACCACATGGTAAGTCGACCACAAGAAGAACTACTATAAAGTGGTCTACCTCTCACTATAGGCAGGGAGCATTAAATTAAAATTTAGCTGTTATAGGATGACACCAAGCCTTAATCTCTGACTGCTCATAGCTAGAAATAGTCATTTCTCAAAAGGCTCAGAGGCACTAAATATCACTCAATTCAGTAGGCTGTATCCATACTGAAATTAAGATCATGGAACGGTTTCTGGTTCTACAATTAAGCAAGCTCAGCATAAATAAATCTCTTAACTAAAATTTTTTCATAATGAGTGACTCTCCAGAGAAGGTCTGGGGGCTTTATAAAATATATTCTTTTGAATTGAGCTTACACTGGAAAAAATACAATAAAAACATTAGCTTATGGGAGAAAAACTAACTTCAAATTCTTTTAGCTATTTTTCTATAAAATAATGAATTCAACTGATGACAGTCTATTGAATAGAAAATTGTTCTACCCTTTAACCAATCAGAAAGAAAGCCTCCCAAAATGACTTTACCAAGCTGATTTATCTGATTCCCATCTTAAAATTATGTTATACAGTTTATCCCTTTGGGTTGAACAATTCCATTACGCTTAGAGGAATTTTAATCCTGTTTAGAGCCTGCTTTGTCTCCAAAATGTCAAACCAGATGGCAGAAAACTTATCCCCTTTGAAGCTCAGTTTATTGATTGT
Source organism: Felis catus (assembly GCF_018350175.1). Lineage (NCBI taxonomy): Eukaryota > Metazoa > Chordata > Mammalia > Carnivora > Felidae > Felis > Felis catus. Next base: position 86,942,110 of record NC_058375.1, on the reverse strand, counting down.
CATATAAGCTTTACAAGTATAAATTCTTATTAAACACAACTTGGAAACGATATAACGACATAGAATTGTACCTTGCCAAAAGTACACAGTACCTTTCATAACTACAACCATCTTAAAACATTAATCCTAGTTACAGATGTGAAACAGCATGGTAAATGTGGAGAAGTTATCAGGAATACCTTAGTGCTGCAAGAAGTTTCTTGATAAACCATACACACAAATGCAGTTCAGTACTAATTTGCATCCCTACCAGTGCCATAGTCTGCCTAGAAGAGCTTGCACCCATTTTCTTAAAGAAAATAAACTAAAATATTGCCATAATATATCATTCCCTACTGCAGCCAGACCTGGAAGTATCACATTATCAGCAGACATTTCCAAAAAATGAATATTTATGACAAAGGTCTTGAAGAGATCTCAAGAAACAGACTGACTAAAAGAAACATTAGCCATTTTAAATTTAAGCATGTCAGAGAAATTTATCATATTGAGCTTGGTAAGACACACCCAGCTAAGCTCTTTGCATCACTCTTTTTTTTTTTTTTTTAAGGTTATTTTCAGAGACAGAGACAGAGCGAGACAGAATGTGAGCGAGGGAGGGGCAGAGAGAGAGGGACACACAGAATCTCAAGCAGGCTCCAGCCTCTGAGCTGTCAGCACAGAGCCCGACGGTGGGCCCAAACTCACAGATGGCGAGATCATGACCTGAGCCAAAGTCGGATGCCCAACTGACTGAGCCACCCAGGTGCCCCTGTATCACTCTTCACTTCACATGAATTCATATATATAACCAATATATAGTTTTATGGGCTTTCCAACTAGTTAATACTGCATTCTTCGTTTATTTGAAAAATAATTCCTGAACAAAACTATGGGCTAGACAATACAGTTGTCAACAAAGTCTTCATGTGCTTAAATTTTAGTTAGAACAGGCTGCAATGAAAAATAAGTTCTGATTGTACTAGTTGTTGTGAAGGAAATAAATACTTTAAGTCATAAAAATGAGTGGATGTTTACTAGGGCAGAGGTGGGTAGGAAGTGATATAATGAGGAATAGTGAAGAGAGATCTCTCTTAGAAGCAGCCTACCATGGTAAATTCAGTCAAAGAATGGAATGTCACAATCCCATCCCCATACAAAATGTAACCTCTTCCTTATGTTCCTATTTATCTGTAGATCAATTATTTCTTAATATTTCTTGATTACAGAAGGTTTTTTTTTTTTAACTCAGAGTTTAAGGATACACTTCTGGGGATGGATGAACCCTGAAAACATGTGCTAAACTTAATGTTTATATGTGGCTATACATTCTTTCATGTAGAGGATTTACAACTTTCATCATATTCTCAAAGAACCATGACCCAAAAGATCACCACTATGTCAATGCAATCTAATTTAATCCCAAATTTATTAACATCTTTATGACAAGCACTGAATGTCTGTTATCTGTCTTGTAATCCAAGAATTTCAGCAGAGAGGAAAACTTGCTTCTATCAACATCTTAATATCAGTATTTTTTTTTCCTCAGAACTCAAGATTCAGTTGTTCTCTATAAGAACTCTAAAGGGATTTAATATTTTACAAATCTTACTATTTTTCTACAATCCAGTCTTTAGGGCACCTTCTTGCCAGATTCAGTGACCCAGAGTGTCTATTATAAGGCTCCTGTAACTATTTGAGTCAGGGAAACATTCTTTTTAATTCTAACGCAGCCTCTTGGCAGCCCCATTAGAATCTGACTGAAATTGAGCAGATGTGGTGTGCTTCATCAAATTTAACTGCAAACTCCTCTTCTGAAATTAGCAACTGCGGCAACACAGAAATAGCAAAAAAGAAAGGTTCTAACACTTGCCTTGGTTCAGACGTTATTGTAATTGATATGCATGCAATCTACAGCTATAAAAAATAAAAAGATTTTTTATTAAAAAAAAAAAACTCCAGTCACATTTATAAAGTCATGACAAATAGAGTCAGTGCCACTTCTGTCAGTGAAGTTTCTCTCCCCCCCCCCACCCAAGAGCTTAAGACATTCATTAGCTTCAACTTCAATGTGAACCAAAATAATAAAAAAGTATTTTTATTCTCTCTCCAGTGTCTTTATTAAACTCCATTAGAAACTACGCTTGGAATACGCGCTGAAAAAGAAACCAAACATGTCTCTATATAAGTAATGAGTTCTTATATTTATATGATATTTCTGCCCTTCAGGTAAAGTTTGGCCCAGCAAAGTGGATACAATGTGTAATTAATTTGCAATTAGCTTTTCTTGCCCTTCTTTAAAAATGTTCACTAAAAAATTAAAAAAATAAAAAACCATAACCAAAAGAACCCTTTCCATTGTCCATTGCTTTGCTTTCTGTTTTGCAAGGCAATTTCATTTCTATTTTTCATGGAAGGCTTTACAACATCCTTACAGAAAAGGGAGGGCTAACGTTATTATCCTTATTTTACAAGTAACAAAGCAGAGCATTTACGTTTCAATGTTTATGTTTCTCCACAGACATTCCACTTTACACTAAATATGTTCCAAACCAAAATACTTAGCTTTCCTTCGCCTGCCGCCCCCCCAAATCTTCTTTTCCTTCTTAACCTCAGTTAACAAAAGTATCATCCCATCCTCAGCCTCCCTTCTTATATCTTTGGCTCTTTACATGTACCTTCACTCATATACCATTTCCATAAATAAAATACGATAAAACTTAAACATGTCTAAAATCTAAATCAATGCCTATTTCAGTTTCGTTCTCAACGATTACCTCCCAATTTGTTCTGTTCACTCATTGTTTCCTAGCTCTCTTCAATCCACCTTCTCGTCTCCATTTCTAGACTCAGAATTGAGTACCCTGTTTGGAAATGCTTCTTTTGAATACTGACCTCTGATTCCTCTCCAGTTTTACTTTTTGCTTTGGCCAAGGGCACTTCCAATCAGCTATGGCTTTATGAAATGCTCCATGACCAAGCAAGCCCCTCACCTTCTAACTCAGACTAAAGAGTAAAGTTTATACCTTCTTTCATAATCCACATTCAAGACTGACCTCTTACTCTTTCATTAAATTCTTATTTATCATTCACAATTCACTTAAAATATTACTTTATATCTGAAGTCTATAAAAAATTCATTCTTTTGTGCTCCCAAAGTATTCATCTTGTATTATTGAAATTATAGCATAACATTATTTGTTTCCTCCAAGTTAGTGTGGTCTTCTCAAGTGTAGGGGCAATTATTTCCCTCATACATCTTCACAGTGTCTGACACCGAATAATCCCACAATAAATGTTAACAACCAAAGAAGATGGAATATCTTCTCATACCTAAAAACACGAACCACTTGGTTCCATTCTAAGAACATCATGAGAAATTAACTTTTCCAAATGTACTGTATTGGAAATAAATTCCCATCTGTTACTAAATTAAGCTTTTAAACACAGGAAGTACAAAAAAGGTAAAAATAGCTTCATTTACTCTCAGGTGAATTGTTCTCTCCATGATATAGAATTTTATTATAGGACAAAATACCTTAAAAGGGCTACCATAGTTATGTGCATTATTTCTCTCCTTCACATTCATTTTTTTTAAAGGAAAAAGCATTTACATTTTCACCTACCCAACTTATGATTTATTTTGCCTTTATTTCCTCTGTAAGTAAAGACTTCTCTTAGAAGTATACTTTGTCTTTGGCAAAACAAGATTTTCTCAAAAGAGTAAATGCTACCAGGCCAGGGAAAAGTAAAGGAGACATTCCTCCCTTCTCATTGCTACCCGCCCCCTTCCTTATCCTATGTTTTCAAAGGATGCACCAACAAGAAACCTGATGTGTGTTAATGTGCCTGTGATTCTAAGTAACATTAGTAAAGATGAGTTATTCTCTCTTTGAGAGGCAGAATATTAGTTCTAAAGTAGGTCTAACTGTACGCTTTTGAGAAAATTTTTTGGTTTCTGTACGTGAAAGCACTGAAGTTTTCAAACGCTGTCCTTTAGACCTGGAGGTTTCTATGGACTTCTTTGGAGTCTACCACAAAAAAACCCAGACAACCTTAATTGAGGTGGGAAAATGAACCACATTCCCTACCACTTCCAATAAAAACAACTTCACTTTTACCATTTAAAATGTTCCTATGTTATTAGCTTTACTGTAAGAAAATGTTTTCTGATGTTTAAAAAAAAAGTATGAAAACCACTTAACTGGATGTTCCCCAAGGTTCCTTTTAGCTCTAACTTTCCCCTAATCTGTTACTCTAAATGATCCATAAAGGCTGTGTAGGAACTGGGACTCAGATCCTTGTATAGCTCAAACTCAAAGGGAAAATACAAGAAGGAAAAGAGATAAAAATGAAAAGTTTACTAACTCAGTTTCCAAAACTAAAACTTGCTACCTATCTAGGGATATCCCCCTTCTACAAATCACTTAAAAACCCATGGTTCTTTCCTCTTTACACTCCTTTTTAGAACTTATCTTCTCACATGGTTTCAGCTATTACTGAATGACTTCCAAATCCATTTCATGTTTCCAAGTTGAGGATGTCAAGCTATCTAGGTGATACCTATACACAAATGCTCCATTACCTTAAAGACAACATATCCATAAGTGAGCTAATCTTTCATACAATAGCTTCCCTGATGGATAAAGTCTACTCTCCTTAACACAACAATACAACCACCTATAATGCTCAACATAGAAACACTTAGGTTTCACTTCTCATCATTCCTCTCCTGCTATTCCTGCTTCTTACAGCACTACATGTAGTGTCTTTCTAATGTGATTAATTCCTGCCTGTGTTTCAAAGATAAGCTTAAGAGTATGCTTCTCCTAGAAAGTTTTCCTAATTATTCCCTAAGCTATGGTATCTGATCTCTTTCTATACTGTCATTATTACCTTGTACTTGCCTTGATTATAGCACATTTCCTACAAATAAATTATTCATTTCCTTGTCTGCTTCCCACCCTGGACTATAAGTTTCTTGAGGTCATACATCGCATCTATATTAGCCTGCTACTCCCTGGTAAATTTTAGGTTCTCTATGTTGCTGGTTTGACCAGTCAAACCATTACATTTCACCAATATATCACTGTTTTAGACATTAATTCTTCCATCACTTTCAGTCCCTATGTTCAAACTCACTAAAATACAAAAATCAGTTGTTTCTTCTTTAAAAAGACTTTTTCCTCCATCTTACTGACTCACCCCAGTGCCACAGTGATACAAGGTCTCATCTTCTATCTATAAAAGGTACTGCAAAATTCTACTGTCAGATAGATAGCTCTATCTCCAACCTGTCCTCACAAAATCTAATCTGCATTCTTCTGTCAGGCTCATCTTGACAAAGTATTATGACACTCCCTGTTCATTAGCACACCAGTTTTCTGCTTCCCATTACATCAATTTCAGGCTGTTCTGACTGAATACACCTGACATTTCTGACTTTATTTTCTATTGTTACCTAACATACTTCTCTAGTCCAGTCATAAAGCCCCCCTCCTTAACCACATACATAACTTTTCTTTCCTCTAAGCTTATATCCACCTTCTGAATTTATTTATGTTTCTCAGCCCAAGATAAAGCCCACTCAGCCCAAATAATTCCATAAGGAGCATCAATATTAGATAGTAGGAGAGAACACACATTTCAAGCCATACTACAAAGCTATAATAATCAAAACAGTATGGCACTGGCACAAAAACAGACACATAGATCAGTGGCATAAGACAGAAAGCCCAGAGATAAAACCACACTTATGCAGTCAACTGATCTACAACAAAGAGACAAGAATATACAATAGAAAAAAGTCTCTTCAATAAATGGTGCTGGGAAAACTAGACAGCTATGTGCAAAAGAATGAAACTGGACCACTTTCTTATACCATAAACAAAAATAAACTCAAAATAGATTAAAGACCTAAATATGAGACATGAAATCATAAAACTCCTGGAAGAAAACATAGGCAATAATTTCTTTGTAATAGGCCACAGAAGCACTTTTCTGAGGCAAGGGAAACAAAAGCAAAAATAAACTATTGGGACTGTATCAAAATTAAATGCTTTTCCACACCAATGGAAACTATCACCAAAATGAAAGGTACTATTTGCAAATGATATATCTGATAAGGGGTTAATATCCAAAATATATAAAGAACTTACACAACACCAAAAAAAAAAAATCTGTTGAAAAAAGGGAAAGACCTGAAAAGGCATTTCTCCAAAGAAGACATAGATGGCCAACAGACATGTGAAACGATGCTCAGCATCACTAAACATCAGCAAAAAGCAAATTAAAACCACAATGAGATATCACTTTACCTATCAGAAGGATAAAATCAAAAAGATAAGTAGTAACAAGTAGAAAAAAAAGGAACCCTCATATACTCATTGTTTAGGGGAATGTAAATTATTGCACCCACTGTAAAAAAAAAATAGCATAGAGGTTCCTTGAAACATTAAAAATAGAAATACCATATAATCCAGTAATTCCACTACTGGGCATATGGCCAAAGAAAATGAAAACACTAATTCAAAAACATATATGCTCCTCTATGTATACTGCAGCATAATTTACAATAGCCAAGATATGGAAGCAATCAAGTGTCCATTCATAGACTAATAAACGAAGAAGATGGGGGGTGAACATAAACAATGAAACATTACTCAGTAATAAAAAATAAGATCTTGCCATTTGCAACAACATAGATGGACCTACAGGGTATAATGAAATGATAAGTGAAATGAGACAGAGAAAGACAGATACCACATGATTTCACTTATATGTAAAATCTAAGAAAAAAAACCAAGAGGAAAAAAAAAACCAGCAGAAACAGACCCATAAATACAGAAAGCTGGTAGCTGCCAGAGAATGAGCAGAGGGGCTGGCAAAATTGGTGAGGTAAAGTGGGAGCTACATGCTTCCAATTATGGAAAAAGCCACAGTGATAAAAGATACAGCATAGGGAATATAGTCAGTGCTATTATAATAGTGTTGTAGGGTGACAGATGTTAACTACACTTGTGATGAGCACAGCATAACGTATGGACTTGTCAAATCACTATATTGTACACCTGAAAGTAATGTAATATTGTGTACCAACTATACTTCAACTAAAAAAAGAAAAAAATAGAAAATAGGCATCAGAAATTTTCAAGGAAACATGTGGTTTTTGTCTCTGCAGAAGTATATAGTGGTATTGGTGAAATAAATTTAAGGGAAGGACTAGCTTATATGTTTATAAAACAAACAGACTTAAGACCTTGCCCTTGACCCTACAGTCCAATTAATTACTTTCCCAAATATGTTTGAGCTGTTTTGTTAGACCAAATCTCTGTAGAAGCTGACTAATGATGCTATCAACTCTCCTCCAATAAACTCCATAGTTGAACCAACATGTCACTGAATGAATTCCCACTGGGTATGTTACCCTGGAGGAAGGATATAATTTCTAGTGCTCCTGAGAAATAGAAGGAAAGGAAATTTGAGTATTTATTATAGCATAAATTGGTTTGAACTGTGTTGAAATTCCTCTTTGGGAGCCTTAACCTCCCTGGGATGTCCTTTAGACTGATTTTGAAACTTATACCCAATGAAAGCTTCTTGGAACCTGAGTATTTCAACTCCTCCCAAACAAGGGAGTTCAAATCCGAATGTTTAATGAAGGAAGGAAAGAAAGCAGGCAATAGGGTAAGATAAAAAATAAGCACTTTTTTTAGTGTTTATTTTGAGAGAGAGCGTGCACACATATGCATGAGAGTGGAAGCAGGGCAGAGAAAGGAGAGAGAATCCAAGCAGGCTTCTCACTGTCCACGAGAAACTTGACGCATGGCTCAATCTCATTAACAGGGAGATCATGACATCAGCCGAAAGCAAGGAGTCAGATGTTTAAACAACTGAGCCACCCAGGCACCCCTAAAAAAAGCTTTTAATAATAAAACAAGAAGTTTAGGTTATACACAAGTTTATTCTCAGCTAACTAGGTAACTAGGTACTAGTTACCGTGGATGCAGAAATTAAAGGCCAACTTGGGCCCTATTATGAACTTTGCAGTCCACAGTACTTGGCTAGGTGCGCTCTGAATTTCTTAAGAACAGGAAGTAAACAGTCCTCACTTCATTAAATCCTGTTGCTTCTGACTCAGCTGCAAGATTCAATTTCATGCCCTGTATCTGCTTATTTCCTCTAATTTTCATATAGTGCCAAACAGCAAGTAAACTCCATCACGGCTGGGATTATGGTTGTCTTACACCTGTTTTTATCTGCAGTGCTTACATCAGTACCTGGAATAAAGTGGTTTCCCAATAAGTAACTGTTGAATGAACGAAACCACCAATTGTCTAAAAATATCAACAATTATCTCACTCAGAACTTCAGATTGTATATTTCAACATGATAGTAGCTGCTTATTTCCTCAATAACTTGTGAATTGCTTTCAATTTTTTTATATTTATATCCATAAGATCAAATATTTGTTGGTTTAAACACAGTGATTAACTGGTTAAGAGAAATTCCAAGTCTCGAGTCTGCAATAACACAAGCCAAATACCCCATGTTTTTACCTATGAGGTAACAGTAGAACAGTATGCTTATTAGACTTTCCCTAACAACTCCTACTACAACAATTGTTACTACTAATAACACTAGACTAACAACAGCAGGGAAGATCATGTCTGTCTGCACTTCTACGATCAGCCTTTATATTTAGTTTTGTTTTAAATAATAGGGACAAGTATTTTGAATTAAGGGTTAAATTTCTACCTCTTTCTTTAATCATATTCGTGGAGCCGTTACCAAATTAATGAACTACTGAGAGAGAAATTTGCTTCCTAATAAGCATTAAGATGTCTTCATTTTTTTTTCCTTGCAGAATTTTAGTGTTCCATTTTTATAGCTAGGCTGTTTAGCCCTTCTGTTCTTACAGCTAGCAGGCCATTGGAAATTCCTTATTTTTTCCTAAGAGAGATAGAGATTCACAATATAAAGTCAGCATTTCCCTAAAAATCAGCAACATCTGTTGCAGTCAAAAGTAACTTGCCTTTAGAGTCTCCCCAGAACCTCCTTCAGAGCTCTGCCTACACCCACTGCTTCAACAAGAAAAGATAAATGCCTTGTGAGAGTGATGTAATGGTCTAAAGGAAGAGAATATAGTCAGGTAAAGAAGGGATAACATTTGCAGTGGTGTATATGACATAGGTTTTATTCCGATTAAACTAGATATACTGGGACATTTCCTGATTCTCATTCTGTGTAAGTTCTGTTTTTCCTAAATGCCACAAAAGTACTCTAGTGTAAAAAGGGGATAAGAAAATTTAAGTCCCATAAAGTTATCCTCTACATATAAATGGTATGTTCACTTTATTGACTTCCCAAATTCTTAAGTCAAACATATAGAGTCTTCAGTTCATGTAGATGTAGATTTTTCTCTCTGTAACTTACTCTCTCCACCAAGACACAGGAGTCGTAAAGTCTCATTTTACCAGCAACTTACAGATATTCAAGTGGCCAGACTGCAGAATTTAAGCCTCAGAAGAATCATATTGTTTTAGTCCCCCCCAGAGAGGCCTGCTTCTACTTTTCTGTCATTAACAGGCAGGCTGTGTCAAGATGATTTCACTTTTATTGAATGTCATCTATATACTAGCCACTACTGACTCCTCATTCATCAAAGCTAAGGTACTGGGCGCCTGGGTGGCGCAGTCGGTTAAGCGTCCAACTTCAGCCAGGTCCTGATCTCGCGGTCCGTGAGTTCGAGCCCCGCGTCGGGCTCTGGGCTGATGGCTCAGAGCCTGGAGCCTGTTTCCGATTCTGTGTCTCCCTCTCTCTCTGCCCCTCCCCCGTTCATGCTCTGTCTCTCTCTCTGTCCCAAAAAAAATAAACGTTGAAAAAAAAATTTTAAAAATATATATATTAAAAAAGCCTAAGGTACTCACCTGCATGAGACAGGTTTTCTAAGCATAAAAAATGACCATGCAACAAAAATTCACAATTTTTATAAGGTATATTAATAATGCTAATTAAAAAAAAAACATAACAAGACTGATATTTAGGTATCAAAACATATTGGAAATAAAGCAAAATCAATAAAAGGGTAGTCTGGACTGTGTTTGTACTCATCACCAGTCCCACTGGCAGCCAAGAGGGCTTTTCTTGCTAAGAACAAAGTTTTTCCCTCCCCTATCCTCCTTGTGTTTAATGGTGAAGAGAGAAAGGGAGGCCAGAGAACTCTACACACCCCTGGGGAGGACTCTCTGCCTACCCCCCCACCCCACTATGCAATGTTCACAACTGTGGTCATCAAGTCTAACCTCTATATGGTTCAGAAATCTCAGAATTTTAAGACTTCTCACTCCCACTAAGTGTCCTCTAGTATTCAAAATCCATCTAAGCAAAACCTCCTACCTTTCTAACCTCTGCTCTCAATGTTCCCTTTGCCTTCTTGATCTAACTGAAACCTGCCTGCAGTCCTAGTTCTTGGGAACTAAGTGCCCAAGTGGGAATTGGTGCCACGACTCAGTTTTAAATCTCTTATCACACCTCACTACTCATTACACCTCTTTATAGAATCATCTGTAGACCCTCAAGTCCCACTCCTTGTTTTCAGAATTTTGCACCCTGGCTCATCATCACTGTCTCCAACACTACCACTCTAGATAAACTTCCAATACTGGTGCCTCTCAATTCCTTGACTTCTTTTCCATCAGTGAGCCACTTGCCCACATGGTCATACACCAGACAAGACTATATATACACAAATAGTTTTCTGGTGGAAATTTCCTCTCCTCAAAGAGTTGGCATCCTTTTTTTCTTAAGCACCACCATTTCTTTGTTTAAACCACGAAGCAAAAATTAATCAATTCACCAGAAAGAGAGCTGGCAAATTCAACCAATCCAAATAGTGGTATGGGAGACACAAACACCACATTTCTAGACTAGACTATAAGCCAGATTCCACTGCTACCACCTCAAAGTGTAAAATTTTTTACCTATTAAATGATTTTTGAAGTAACTGTTTTGACACAGATTAGATTTTTTATGGTTAAAGAATTAGATTATGATCCAATTTATTATAAAGAAGTATGACCTATTGTCACATGTATTACATGCCATGAGGGAAGGTTCCTTTAGGCAATTAGTCAATTTGCCAATTAAAATAAATGTGTTTCAATCATCATGTTCCACACAAGAAAAGGGAAAAAAAATGACTTCAATAATTGCACTTTGCATTTCTATAGCAACTTTCATTTAAGAAGCTGAAAGCACTAATTTAATTAAACTTCCGAATACTCCCATGAAGTAGGTGTTACTATTTCCATTTGACAAAGGCGCAAATGAAGTCACAGAAAGATTAACTCACTTGCCTGGGGTTATGTGGTGAGTTAGCAGTGGAGGTGGGAACAAACCCCGATTGTTCTCTATAGTCTCGAGCCAGAGTCTCTAAGTCTCTGCACTCTTGCCTAAATCTTAGCAGCTCAACCCCTACCTGCTGCTAGAGCACTGGAGATTTTAATTCTTCAGGAGTTAGAAGAACCACAGATTATTCAAAAATGCTTCTGGTTGTCATTTCTGCATCACACTTTCTTGAACGACATTCATTTGGGGCAAATTTTGGTTATGTTTTCATTTTTACCCAAACACTCCTTTATCAACATAGTCCCTCTTTTTTCTTACATAATTAGGTGGTCTAATCCCAGAAAGCAACACTGTTTGCTTTTAATTAAGGAATAAATCGTGCAAAGTTTCATGGGAAATTTTCAGAATCTCCACCTAATCTTCTATTAATGAAATGGATCTGATGGCTGCTCTGTTTGCATTAGTCACAGTACATGCCACACATGAATTTAAGAAGCGTATTGAGCAAACAAAGTTAAAATATACCAGGAAGTAATCTTTAGATTTAAATGAGTATTTAGACATCTTCAAGGGCAAACAGTCCATCATCGTATTAAATTAGGATATAGAATCACTCCATCTTTGTCACAAGGCATTTTCTGACCATTGCTTTCTAACCTTTCAGACAATGAGCTTATACATCCTTTCAAAAGTAATATTTTAGAAAAATCCATTTGGAAAAATGTAACTTCCAGTTTCATCTTGTTACATGATATGTAGATTTTGAGACCAATAAGGTCAAAGGGATAGAATCAAGATATGCGATTTCTTACTGTTAAGTAAGGTATTAGCTCCAGCTGCCAAAATAAAATAGCACAGACTGGGTCAATAACAGAAATTTATTTTCCCACAGTTCTGGAGGCCAGACATCCAAGAACAAGGTGACAATAGGGCTGTCTTTTGGTGATGCCTCTCTCCTTGGCTTGCCAACGGCTGCTATCTTGCTGTGTTCGCATGTGGCCTTTTCTCTGTGTGCAGAGATATCTGAGGTCTCATCCTCTCTTTGCAAGGATACCAGTCTTATCAGATTAGGGCCCAAACCTTAGAACCTCATTTAACCTTCAAGACCCCATCTCCAAATACAGTTACATTGGAGGTGAAGGCTTCGGCTATGAATTTTGAGGAGATCCAATTCAGCCAATAACAAGTAATTTCCATCTTAGTCAATAAAACAGAAAAGACTCTACTGCTATGTCCAGGAAACCACAGACACAGGGATGACTCTTATCAGGAAGGACATAACATATATACACCTGTAAAACATTTTTTAAAATCTTTATTCTCTTAAAAGGAATTCTGGGGTTCACTGTTTAACTTAAATTCCACTTTTCCATGTAGCCCTACCCAGACCCACTCACCAACACAATTGCCACTCCAAGCCTAGGAAACTCCTCACCTGAAACCTACTCCTCCTTCAGTAGGTTCAAAACACAGCTCCATTTCAGCTTTCAAAAGGAAGCAATATCATGTAGCAGAAATGTCACTCATATTAAGAGATCTGAAACTGAGTCCCAGCTCTCACATTCGGTGACACTATAACCTTTCTCTTCCAACCTCAGTGTTTTATTAAATCCAGATTCAAAAATATCTATGATTAAAAGAAAACAAGCACTTTGATATATGTATTTGAGGAACAGTAGTAAAACATAATAGTAAATGATTATCAGCCTCAGGATATCCTTTTACTCATCAGCAAATGATCATTATTTCAAATACAGTGAACCATTTAGAACCATTCAGAATATGTAAGGATGTATGGAAAGATAATAGAGTATGAGTATACTTATTCGGGTCTGAATAATATGTAAAACAAGAATCTTAGCAATTTCTGGCAGTTTATTTCTGCTAATTAGCTCTATTGAAGATATAGTTTTTATGGTTTTAAACAGCTAAACAGTTTTAGAAGCTTCTTTGGTAACTTATGAGGCATTTTTTTTTCCAGAAACAGTTTCCCATTCATACTCTATTGTTTACTCCCTTTTATCTGTTCTCATACTTTTTTGTATGTATTCCCATTGCAGCAGTTTTCACTTTGTATTTATTATACATAATTAGTTATTTGTAAGTTGTCTTCTTCATACATTGTAAGCTTCTTAAAAACTAGAATCAATTATTCATTTAAATGTGTTTCCCCAGCAACTGGCATAGTGCCTAGAACATAGCATGGCTCAATATGTTTGTTTAAACATGTAGGAATTCTTCCTAATTTGTGAATAATAATTTAATTTCCCAGATGTCTGAAGTGTCTCTTCTTGTTTATGTAACTACATAAAGGATGGAGGAGATTACAAATTACTCAAATCACCATTACGTTTTAATGAATAACATATTTGTCTTCTGGAAATCCATATAATTCAGGTTAGCTACTCTCTCTCAATTAGGGGTCTCCATGGGTCATTTGTAAAGGGAGCTTATAAGTTACTATATGAGTATAAAACTTAACACTATATAGAGGGATAGCACTTGCTAGTGCTATCTAGAATTCTAGAATTCTGAGAAATTGAAAATGGATTATCAATAATCTGTGGAAGGGTTTTGTCTGTTACAAAAGTGTTTCTAACTGTCAAAAGTAATCAGGAAGCAAAAGGAAAACATAGCCAGAGGTGTGCTATCTTAAAAGGTCTGAGAGCCAATATTCTGTTCCCCCAAAATAAATTTAAATCCATTTTGGGGGGTCCCTGGGTGGCTCAGTGGTTACGTGTTGGACTCTCGATTTGGGCTCAGGTCATAACCTCATGATTTGTGAGACAGAGCCCCACGTAAGGCTCTGCACTCACAGCAAGGATCCTGCTTGGGATTCTCCCTCTCAACCTCTGTCTCTGCCCCTCCCCTCCTTGCACACATGCCTCTCTCTCAAAATTAATTAAAACTTTAAAAAATAAAGTTATCGCTGCTAGGCTTGGTGTGCTAGAATAATCTGATTATGTTCCCACTAAAATAAGTCAAACCAGTGGAATAGTCCTAGATTGCAGCTGAAAGAATTTTGTTTTTAATTTATACTTTTAAAAGACTTCCACACACAGAAATATTGTGGTGGTAGATAGTCTTCAGTCACATTCTATGTGCAAGGAGAACAACGTTTGTGTAGGTCCGATGATGACCTAAGCCCAGGATTGGAAAAGTATGGCCTCCTTGTCATCTGCTTCACAGGAGAGTTGTCATAAAGGCAAATCCTGTGTAATCACCCCAGACCTATTGAATCAAACTCTGGGTTGAAGCCTGGTGATATGTTTATACAAGTCCTCCATATAATTCATGTTAAGCTAAAATCTGAGAACCATTGGTCTAAGTTCATAAAGTTATACGTCATGATGGCAAAGCCTTGGTTTGAACGCTTTGAGTTCCATCTTTGCTTTAACTACCTTGATTTTGGTGTTGATGTAATAAATGTTTTATTGATAATGTTAATAACTCTGGAAATAATAAACCTGTCGAATCATGTTCTGTCACCGTCTACTTTCTTAGTTAAAATCTGTCTTGAGTGTCTTTAGGTTCACAGTGATGCATATAAACAGATCTGATTTTAAAAACAGAGAGCTCTGTCTTTTTAACCAAATTCTTCATATAAATCATTTTCATGCGTTCATTTTCATGGTATCCTCCAACTCTCTCTTCAGCTTCCTCATTCCATGTCTGTTGTTCCCACTTTCTCTCTTTCTCTCTGGCCTCTTTATATGAATCGTGATCATTGCTTACACCTGCTGTAGCCCAGCTTATCATAATGAATGAATTTTAATGCCAAGTTGTTTAGATAGAATTTGAAACTGCAAAGGAGATTTATAGTTCAGGGAGCATCATCTGGAGAAGCCCTAATTTATTTTCACAGTTATGTAAAATTTAGATCTCTTGTGTCTATACAACCCACCTGGAAGAGGCAGCAATTGTATTTCACAGGTTGGTCTGCACAAATGATTTAGACCAAACTCTAGACAGCAGGTGCTCTTTTCCTTACCCTTACTCCCTCCCCCAGGAAAGATTTGAATATTTTGTTCTCTAAGAGAAAGGAAAGGAAATTAGACTACTATAAATACAAACAATCAGAATGTCCTTTCATATCAACAAGCTGTGTCCATCACCAAGAAAACTTAAGTAAGCTATTCTTCCCATCTCTCGAAACAAGACAGACACTTTGTTTCTGGGGATACTCCCAAAGGGGACATTCTGTCTACTTTACTTATACTACAGGGCAGCAATCACTGTGGCTATTTTTATTCTTGCCAAAGATGACCCTGAGAATGGAAACCTAGCTGAAGAGTTGCTATATGGTCCCTACACCAGAAAGACCCACCTCAGCCAGGTGGCCTTTGAATGCTACTGAACCATGTAAACTCTACCTGCTTCAATCGAATTTACCTTTATGCTGTGTACAATCATTTAAGTCAGAAGGGCATAGGATTCAGTCAAAACCCCTTCCAAGTTCAAGCCGTGGCTCTATAGATCACTAGCCAAAGGATACTGCATAAGCCACTTAAACACTAAAATTTAGTTTGCTTAGCTGTAAACTAGAAACCTAATAATGATCATCACTCCCATAAGAAAGCTTGAGGATAAAATGACAATCAGTGGTTCTCAAATGAAGGTAATTTTGACCCCCAGAGGAGGTTTCATAAAGTCTGCAGTTATTTTTGGTTATCATAGTTGAGGTGAAGTGGAAGGGTCAATCTAGTGGGCAGAGACCAGGGATTTTACCAAACTTCCTATAAGCATGGGACAGCCCTCCACAACAAAGAACTATCTGGCCGAGAAGAGTCAATAGTTCCAAGCTTGAGAAACTCTTGATGAGATGTTATATGTGAAACTACTTTGTAAATTAAAATGATACTCAACAAATGTTTACTATGTGTCAGGCACTGTCTTAGAAACCAGATGTTATGTTAAACCTAGATGCACAGAAATGTGACCCTAAGATTCAAGGTGCTTCAAATCATCCAAAAAGGACTCAACTTATTTGACCTTCCAATGCCTTGCTCAGTGCCTTCAATATAGATAGCATCAAGTGCTATACATGTTTTGCTTGCTTGTTAACTGATCCAGTCAAAACAAATTGCAAAGGTCTCTTGAAAGCTGCCAATGTTTATTCTTTGTCACACACATCCTTATGTCAGACATCACCACAGATATTCAAGAACTAATGGTCAATAAGTATTTCAGAATCAATTTTGCAATACCATTATTTTTTCTGGGTCAGCCAAAAAAAAAAAGGATTGAGTAAAGTATCAAAGTTTAGGGGTACCTAGGTGGCTCAGTCGGTTGAGCATCCAACTCTTGATTTTGGCTCAGGTCATGATCCCAGTGTCATCGGAACAAGCCCCATCTCGGGCTCTGTGCTGACAGGATCCTGCTTGGGATTCTCTCTCTCTCTCCCTCACTCTACCCTTCTCCCCCACTAGTGTGCACACTCTCTCTTAGTAAAACAAACAAAAGGATCATGATCATAATTTAAAGTAATAATTATACTGATAGAATGCTTACAATATGCCAAGCACTTAAACCTAATTTATTTAATCCTCACAACCAAACTTTGCCCCTATGTTACACGTAAGGAAACAGGGGCACAGGGAAGTTAGGTAAGTTTCCCAAAGTCCTACAGCTAACTAATGACAGACCAGGACTTGAGCCTCAGGACAGTCAGGCTCCAGAGTCCACGTGCTTCATTTACCGTATTTTTTAGAAGCAGGTAAATCGATGTTATCTAGCAAAGCCACAGCTATGGAAGACATTCAGCACAGGTGTAATCAGTGGATCAGTTCAATTCGGAAAAATATTGAAGTAGTGTCCACCTGATTGCCAGCCTAAAAAAGGTGCTGACATATTTGGGCCGAGTCATAATACCTCCAATAAAGTTGTAGCCCTTCCAAAAACCCATGACTCTTTTCTTTTGATCGAACTGTTTAAATGGCCAAGTACATGACCTTCTTGTTGCCAAACATATGCTCACTGCAGGTGACATTTCAGTAGCTTTCTGGAGGAGAAATTGCTGCTTTCACTTTGCTCCTATAAACTGTGCAAAATGGCCCATTACTTCTGGTCCCTACAATAGGCAACTTCTAAGGCAAGTTGAGAGGAGAAGGAGAAACACGAATCTGAATGACAAGCTGCCAGTAAGCCGACAATGTAAACTGACACACCGTGTCCCTTCAGGGAAGGAGGGGGCTTGGTGGCCTGGAGACCCCTCTGAGCAACGGCTTTGTGTGTTTTCCTATTTCTCCTCTTTCTTCTGCCAAATGTGATTGGATGTGATGCAAATTTCCCACTATGAAGGTTTTCTTTCACAGAAACATACCCCATATCTCTCCATTGGCCCTAAATTCACAGAAACTCAGTTTATTGTCCAGAACTGAAAATAACAAAAATCAAAGAGAATAGTCCCCTCTTAAAGAAGCACTGGGCTTCACTAAATCAGACTTTTTAATCTGCTGAAATTATTTCAAGTCAGTTGTTTTATTCTGGTTACAAAATTCATTTAAAAACAGGGCTCTTTAAAAAATCTGATGAGAATATAGAAAAGAACTTGATTTATTCATCCACCAAAATCCCATTTTAACAGTGTTTATGATATGGCTCGTTGACCAATCCTTCAAAACATAGCTATGAACAACAAAAAGCCTTCCACATCACATAATTAGCCTATAAAACAGATGTTCATTTCTTCACACAACGTGAACATTCTTGAAAAATATTTTATTTAACTCCAACATTCTCAATGGATGTGCGTTTTATATCAAAGTAAAACTGAACCCAAAATATTAGCAAAAAAATTGAAACTATATATTGTAGTGACTGGTATGAATGTCTTAATCTTTGAAAACTTCTGCACAAAAGCAGAGACACAGCTTAGTTTGCCAGTCACTAGAGATTAAAACTTCTCTAGCTCTCAAGTCATAATCATAGGTAAGTAATAACTATGCACTATGGTGATTAGAAACTTTGGAACATTCTTCAATAAATTAGCTGACTTTTCCCCTCACAAATAGAATATGAGGTAGCTATACAGAAATCACTTGCTCACGTTAAAAACTGAGGGGTAAAGATAAAGATAATTTAAGTAACTCACTGATAGAATACAACACTTACTCACAGAAGTGAAACTTAACCCTGCTCTCGAGTCTCAGATCTGTTACCATCCTAATGGACCAGCCATTCCTAGGTGTGCTGTGGTGAGATGTCCACTTGCCTTCTCTTTCTCTTTCTCTCTCTCTCTCTCTCTCTCTCTCTCTCTCTCTCTCTCTCTCTCAGCACCCCTCTGCACCCTACTTGCATGCTTTCTAGAAAGTAAAATAAACAAAATTTATTTAAAAAATTTAAATGACTGTGATAAAAATGGTAGCTGTTTGTATTTCGAAATGGTCTTTCTTGCTATATCTGTCTAAACTCCCTCTGTTGCACATATGTAAAACCTCACTCTAACTAGTTTAAGATAAACAGAATTTATTGGCACATAGAAAAAAAATATAATATATATATATATATTTTGTGTTTATATATAACATTCTATATATATTTTATATATATACAAATATATACAAATATAAATATAAATATATATAAATATAAATTATATATATATATAAACAATGGTCCGTTTATATATATATAAATTATATATATATATATATATATATAAACAATGGTCCGTTTGCTCATAAACCCAAAGATAGAGTCAGACCCTCTGAACAAAATGGAGTAGTCATGAGGAAGAGGTGACCCTCTAAGAAAATCAGGGTACACGTTACTAGAGAGAAGGTAAATGATTTTGAGTTAAACAGAAACATCAGCTATCCACTAGTCTTGCCAAAATGATGCCTTGATAATGCTGTATCAGTTTCTTAACTTTCATAAAAAGTTATAATTCCCTTAAATCCTCGAAGCTAGAAATTGCTGTATTAGACTACATGCCCTAAGATTGAGTAAAATTTCATGATTCCTACTAAGTAGTAATAAAAACCTTTGGAAATCTAAGCAAAGTTAATTAACTGTCTAAGCAAAATAAACAGTGTGATACTGCCTGCTCTTTTTCTCATTTATACATCAAAATCCAACTTTTCTTCACTAATATCCAAACATGTCCATTAAACTCCCCCTGCCAAAATTTTAAAATACAAAGGCAGACCAATGTTAAAAATGTGGTCTCTGACCTAAATTTTAATTTACTCCTATCAAAAATGAGAGAATAAAGGAAAAAGGAACTTTCAGCCATCATGCCAGCTCTTCTCCTAAATCAGACTATGCTTGAATTAAGGAAAGAGGCCCCAGTTACAGAACTGATACTATCCGAAACCTGCATGTTCTCTGTGTTTGGTAAGTAAATAAGTGTTAAAGTTATGATATTCTTTAAGAATTGAGAACACTTTTATTAAAAATGGTATTTGTAACTTAAAATTGGTACAAAGAACTCTTTGGTATATGAACCCATGAAAAAGGAGCCAAGACTGGCCTTCAAAATAATCCCACTATTTCTTCTAGGTTTTCTATGGACTGCTTCAAGCTCTTGCATATCCCCAAAGATAGTTGCTTTTGGATGATTAAAGTGATTTGAAAGATCCATTAGGGTTCATTTCCTTAAAAATATACTCTGTCTGTTGACCATAGTGACTTCACAGTATCAAAATAAGAAATTTTTCAAATGCTGATGTTTCGTGTAGATACACTAACATAAACAGAGCCAAGGATCCTCCTAGGGATAATGCAGGTAACTAATGGCAACTCTGAAGTCTGGATATCACAAGCCTCTATTGTTCCTAAAGCTACCAAGGGCTAATTCCATTCACCGTAAACTACTTAAGTGACTACATGGTAGAATCTGCTTACTTGTTTCCTCTGTAATTACTAGACATCTGTCTTCTATTACTACTAATCTGCTAAAAATGCTTTCTTGAAGATCTCTTTCTTGACAAATTAAAGGGTCTTTTTCTCAGTCTTCATTCTTTTTCATTCTTTCAATGTCTTTTTTTTAACCATATTTTTAATTCTAGTAGCTTCCCTTTCTCTTATGCAAACACTCCCTCTACATTTGGAAAAGCTTCTCCATATGTGCTTATTCCTCTGTTTCCCTTAACATGAACAAGCTTAAAAAAAAACTAAATTTTTTTAGCGTGTATTCTACTTAATAGTACCTTGGAAAGCATTCAAGTAATAAGTGAAAGTTAAGATTTGAATGAAAAGATCAAAATATATAGTATCATTGCTCTGATTCTCTAGTTAACTATTTGAGGGTACAACATAGGTCTTTATAAACTCAACTGGAAGAAATGGAGGCTGATAAAGTCTAGAAATAGCTATTTCCCCAGTGATACAGTAAGCTTCTCAAAAGTGAAAAGTAATTTCTATTTTTTTGTGTTCGAAGTACCTAAGCAGTGTCTGGCCCAATGGAGAAAATAAAAAGCTTTTTAAAAATACCAAGTCTTGCTATTGTCTGGGGCATATGGTATATGCAAGAGAGTAATAAAAATACTAAAAATGTGGATGAATATTAACCTACATGGTAAGGAGTTGGGGTTTATTCTGTATATAATGAAGAGACTTGAGGGGTTTTGTACAGAACTTAATACAGC
Source organism: Felis catus (assembly GCF_018350175.1). Classification (NCBI taxonomy): domain Eukaryota; kingdom Metazoa; phylum Chordata; class Mammalia; order Carnivora; family Felidae; genus Felis; species Felis catus. The sequence continues at coordinate 86,921,192 of NC_058375.1, read as the reverse complement.
AATATATATGAAAGCACTTAGAACTGTGTCTGACATACAATACTTATTACAATACTTACAATACCTTATACTTATTATTATATCTTTATCAGACCCATATTTATGGTTTAAGAATTTCTATTTCAGTTTTTTCTGATTTACTCACGTTCATATTCAAATGTCTAAACCACTGAGATTGCCTTTAGTATTTAAGGCATTTTCTTTGCAAAAACAGATTTCAAGGAAATTGCTCCCATTTTTGGTCTCCTACTCTAAGATAAGTCTGGTTTCCAAAGTCAAACCACTTCCTTTAATCCACAGAACTCACTCGAAGCTAAAAATCACTCAACTCCAAACATGAAAAGTTTCAGCTTGAAAGGAGCTACAGCATGCATCTGCCTCCACACCAGGGACCACAAAGCCTGAGTGAGCCATTGTGGCTGCGTGCGTGTGTGCATGAAAGAGGAATCTGAGCATGTTTGCTGTGTGATCTTTGCAAAAATGAAGAAATAACCACAGAGGAGACTCAGCTCAGGGAATTAGATAAATGAGCAGGCAGCTCTATGCAGACCACAAAAAATTAATCAAGGTTTGGAACAATTTTATTCTAGTTTGTATTCTTTGGCGATAACTTCCTTAGCAGCTAAATGGGGTTCCCTAAAGCCTGCCAAATATCCCATTTAAATTAGCATATATTTGCATATATTGACATGCACAAAAACGCACTGTCGGACTACCAAAGGTGTCCTTCCACACATTCAGGTGGGTCGTCTTCCTCTGTGACTATCTGGGCAACCAAGGTAAGAATGATGCAGGAGCAGGGACCTGAAAGACTAGGATTTTCCTTCTTTGTTTTTGTGACTGAATACCTATGCTGTCCTAGGCAACTCAGTCCTTTGTAGGCCTTAGTTGTCTCATTTAAAAATAAGTAACGAATGTCAGAAAACATCTAAAATTTCTTGTTTCTCAAGTTCTCTTTTCTATTAACCACATCTTTCCAGTAGATTAGCTGTTGATCTAAGGACGGGAAAATTACAATCAGAAGCCAGATGCTCCCGCAATTTGGTTTTATAAATAAAGTTTTATTGAAACATGACTCACTCATTTGTTTATGTCTTGTCTATGGCTGCCTCTACCCAATGAGAGTCCATAGACCAGCCATGGGGAAGTGAAAAGCATTTACTATGTGGCCGTTTACAAGAAAAGTTTGCTGTTTTCTGATCTAAGTGAAAGTAAATGGAATTTTTTCATTTTGTTATTTCTTACACTAATAAATAGGTCTTTAAATATGAGTAAATTGAGAGCACGTGTGTAAAACTTATTGCTGAGGCAATGTTCACAATCATGATGTTTAAACCATCAGAAAAGCACCATGTGAGTCGTTATTGTCACAATCAAACCAATTTCCAGCACATACATGGACACAGTCTTAGTTGAAATGCTAAACTATCATCATATTCTAAATAATTTTATTGCAGAACTTAAAATAGGTTACTGTTTGCTTTATGGGTGATTCTGATGATCTTTACAAAAAGAGCAATGACTTGGCATCAAGATTTCACCATTCTGACTTGAATGATTTCTTAATTAATAGCTGAAGGTGGTAGCTGTATGAGCTCCACAGTGAATCCTATATTAATTATGTAAAAAAGAACAATGCTAAATCATGAGTATGATAATTTTAAGTGGGCAATATATATAAAACAAGTAGAAACAGATTCTTATCTGACTTGACACTTGATTTTAAGTGGGTCTCTTCTTAGAACAAAGTAGAAAATGAAAGCAGCTATTCAGATTTTCTGCATTTTTTAAATGAAGCCTAGCAGAAAATGTGAAATGTGTCTGTTTCTTTACAAAATAGCCTTCACCCTGAGCCTCAAAAGGATCCCGTGGTGAAGCCTTCCTGCTTTACCTTACCCTTGTAGAAGTTATTCCTTTAATCTCCATGGTTCTGTTCATCAAGTAACAATCCTCACTCTTTTTCAGATTAAAATCTATTGCTTCATTTTCCAAATAGTGTTGAACTGAGTGTCAGTTTGGAGCCATACAGACCTGTATTCGATTTCTAGCACAAGGACTTCAGGGAAGTTATTTAACCTCCCCCAACAAGTCCAGGATTCTACATAGGTCAAAAAATAAAAATAAAAATATGGGGCGTCTGGGTGGCGCAATCGGTTAAGCGTCCGACTTCAGCCAGGTCACGATCTCGCGGTCCGTGAGTTCGAGCCCCGCGTCGGGCTCTGGGCTAATGGCTCAGAGCCTGGAGCCTGTTTCCGATTCTGTGTCTCCCTCTCTCTCTGCCCCTCCCCCGTGCATGCTCTGTCTCTCTCTGTCCCAAAAATAAATAAATGTTGAAAAAAAAATTTAAAAAAATAAAAATAAAAATAACAGTCTCTACTTCATAGTGTCGTTGTGAGAATTCTACTTGCTAAATGTATATTCCTGGTATGTAGCACAGCCTTACAAACATCATTAGTTAATTCACTTTCTACACAAAAGCAATGAGATTCTTTCTCCCTTTCTCCCCTCCTACACCTATTGGTTTTCCAAAACTGTAGTATCCTAGCAATCATTCGCTTCTTAGCATTCAGTCACACGTAGCTCTCAAACCCTACTTTTGTTGAAATCTGTTCCTATTAGGTTAAATTTATAAGACATCATGTATCCCTTTCATAAAGTAGAAGGCTCATCTCAAAGATGCTGTACTAGAGGTAATACTGACGAGATCCCAAAGATTTAAAGTGTTGTGAAGCCAGTAGTCTATGAAAGCCTTGTGATCTGTTACTTCATCATTCTTGACAGTAACCTAAGTAGTGGTTAATTATTTTCCACTTTCCGAATACATCAAGTATAAATCCGCAGAATAGATTAACCGAAGTCAATAAGCAGGGAAGAACGAAACACTTAAAAGCCTTATATCTAGACAGGAAAGCCACTCTGACGATATGCATTTAATCATGTGTGTTACTTTAAAGGTCAGCATTACAGTTCAATTAGTAATTTTACTTATTAGATACATTTTTCCTAGGAGAATTATTCATCTCAGCTTTTAAAACATGTTTAAATCCCAATTAAATAGATCTCTTGGAAGGAATTCCCATCAGATCTCTTGGTCTGTCCTGAGGCTCCTCATTGAAATTGTCACTTAATACCATTACATTTTGTTTTCTCTCAATCATCTCTAACTCTCTGCCTAAACATATAGGACAGACAGAATCTTTGCATGAACTGATAGAGAAGACCAAAGGGATTGTATTTAATAGAAGTAATTCATGCCCTTTGGCTTGCTTTGCTAACACACACACACACACACACACACACACACACACACACACACACACACACACACAAATTGCTGACTCTCAAGAAGTTAGTCCCAAGTGAGTCTAAAATAGTACTGAAGACCTCACTCTAAAACATTTCCTTCTACAGAATTTTAACACTATATAGTCATGTGAGATTTGGTTTACAATTATTATATAACTGCAAAAGATGAACATGTGGAAAATGAGGATTATACAAGCAACATCTTAAATAGTAGTAGTGGAGGGGCACCTGGCTGGCTTAATCAGTAGAGCATGTGACTCTTGATCTTGGGTCATGAGTTAAAGCTCCATATTGGGGATCGAGCCTACTTAAAAAAAGTGGGGGGGGGGGCACCTGGGTAGCTAATTCAGTTAAGCATTCAACTTCAGCTCAGGTCATTATCTCATGGTTTGTGAGTTCAAGCCCCACATCGGGTTCTGTGCTGACAAGCTCAGAGCCTGGAGCCTGCCTGAGATTCTGTGTGTCTCTCTCTCTTCCCCTCCCCCACTCACACTGTCTCTCAAAAATAAATAAACACATTTATTTATATTAAGTATAAATATTATTAAATAAAAAACAAAAAAGAAAAAAGTACAATATAATTTAAGGCATTAAGTAAACAAAAATAAATTTGAAAAGGGCTGATATGGGGTGAGTAATAACATTTGTCATCATTTTCACCTTACATATATAAACAAAGCACAGGGCTTCAAGTAAGAAAAGCTTGTTTCTCTCAATTTACATTTGCAAAAGACTCAACATCTAAAATTTTTTTGCATTTATAAAACACACAGTAAAACTAAAAACTAATGCCAAATAAATTATTTTTTTTGCTATTCAATGGTCTCTTGCTGTACATAAATGCTGAAGCAATGCAAGGTATTCATTTTCATAACAAGAGAAACTGGTTGAATAACAGACTGTTATAAAAACTGTACTTCTATTACTTGAAATGATTAACCATTGGTCTTACTGAAGTTAAGACCATGAAATAAGAGCCATTCCTTAAGCCATTATCTTTAGAAGGCCCTAGAATATGATTACAACTTGATGCATCAAAGGTCATGTATTTTTGTTAAAGCTAAGTTTAAGTGGGGTCTATAAAGATTTCTATTAATTCAAAATTGATATGCTCTTATGTGAAAGATTAGGAGGAAACTGGAAATTGCACCATACACAATGGATATAAAATTCCTGCTTTTATCTCTTTTAATGGAACAAAATCAGTTTAAATTTTAAGTATTATGTCAGTTAAAGACAACTAATGTGTTTAAAACTTGGCTTATCTGCACTAATTCTCTCTTGACAATAGAGACAACACTATAAAATCAGTGTTTTGTGAGCATGTGAAGTGAATACGTGCAGGGACATAAGAATCTATGGTTAAGAATACCCACGTAATCACAGAAAAGATACAAGAGTTCGAAGAGCAAGAGAATTCATTACATCTCTGAAAATACTCTATTTTGTGAGTTTTCTTAAAATAAGCAAATGCAATATTCAGATCAATTTTTAAAACTACTGATGCCCAGACATGTCCCTTAGAATTATTTCCTCTAAAGTCTTTTGAGCACACTATTGTGGTTTAAACCAATCACTTCTCAGTAACCATTCTCATTGGTCCAGTTATAGGATTGGTTGACAGTGATTTTCCTTCGTTAATTGGAAAAATTAGCCCTGCCACACTGAAAGAATTGGTGATAATGAAACCAAACTACCTGCCTAATGACACAATTTAGATCTCATTAGAAACCTGTAGAGCTCAATATATAATGGTTGTTACAAGGAGATGAAGGGTTAGATTCTCATCACAGGCCTCCTCTTTTAAGCTTAAACCTTCTCTATCCCAAATAGAGATGTCAGAAGTGTTCTGGCTTTACTGAGTTGTACAGCAGAAAATAAATTAGGCAGGATATTGGCTAATTAATCATCAGAAACATGACAGGCACTTCCTTCTTATAGCATTTAAACCTGTATTCACATTCTACTATCTGCAATATTTTTTAAATTGTTTTCATTATTTAACAATCTTCATCTCTCCTCCTGGCCACGAATAAGGTATGAGTTCCTGAACAGTAGGGACTCTATTTAACTGGTCTTTAAATCTACTTCAGAAGAATAGGCATTCATTAAAAGTAAACTGAAGAAATGACTGAATGAATAATTGAAAGATGCTAACACCTAAAAAGTACATTGGAGGGGAAAAAAAAAAAAAATCACATGACCAGGGTTAAACAAGTGCACAAACTAGAGACCTTTCCAAATTATGTCCACAGCAGAGAGGTCCTTGGAAGAGATGGATGGTCTATGAGCCAAGCAGTCGAGGTTGGTTGCCACCTGGTGGCCCCAGGGAGTAACTTAAGTTTCTGAGTCCAGTTCTATGCTGCTGAAAAACTGAACTCCTAATTGCAATGGCACAGGTATATTGGAGGTTTATTTCCTGCTTTTAGGGATGCAGAAAACACATCCATTCTCTGAAGAGCTCCAGGCTGTAGTGGCATACATTGCTTCTCTTAGAAGACATTGGAGGGAACTGGCCATACAGCCAAATCTCAATGTAAGAGTCAAAGAAATGTGATCTAGCCATGTGCCCACTAAAATTCTATTTTTATGGAAGGAGAAAAGGATATGGAAGGTGAAAAGAAGTCTCTGCCATACTTAGTTTCTTCATTTGTAAAAATAACATCCAACTCAGACCGTGATCTCGAAAATTAAATGATAAAAATTAATACATACATTAATTATCAAGAATAACAAATTAATAGAAGTTAGCTAGCATATCTACAAGAGCCCTTAATTTTTAGAAGAAATTAATAAGGGATAGTCTCCACTAATGTAAGTAGGAATACCTGCATGGTATTTTATTCTATCCTACGTAGAATCCTAGAGTTCTAGATGATTCATAGAGAAAGTTCATGTATTCACATAGTTACTAAATGGTCACTGCACACCCACTCTGTGCCAGGCACTTTGTTACAGTCCTAAAACACAGCAATAAACAAAATCCTCCCTAACACATTACATAGGAATAACAGAGGAAACTTTAGAGCACATTTATAATCTATTACACATTCTAAGAGAGTCAATTATATTTTTACACTACCCAGCTCTAAGAAATAGGATACAAGGAAAACAAAATGTGTTTTACCTGAGTTACGCTGGTAATTTCTCCAATAGTTAAAAACTATTGTGATATAGACTATCAAAAAAAAAAGCAAACACAGTATGCTGTGAGAGCAGCTAACAGAGGGATCTGACCTAATTTAGAGTGATCAAAAAATGCCTCCCTTATAAAATGACATGTAAAGCACAGCCTAAAGAACAAGTGAATGTTTGCCAGGTGACAGGATGGGGGTGACAAAGCATTCCGAGCACAGGAATTTTCATACATAGGTTTCCAATGCTGGAAGATGCATGGGCATTGGCTAAACTGAAATAAGGCCAATGTGACTAAAAATCATACAATGAGAGAAGAATAGTATATTAGGCTCAGTAAATTAGATCATACAGAGACTCAAAGCTTACGTCAAGGTCTTTGAACTTTATTCAAAGAATTAGAATCCACAAACTGTTTTAAGCAAATGTATAAACTTTTTACATTGCAAATTAGAGCATGTTAATTTAGCTGTCAGAGAATGGGTTAGAAGGAATAAAAAGTACATTCGATGGAACCAATTCAAATATGTTTGTTACATTATAGGCAAAGTACCATTCTGGCTTGGACTAATGTAGTGAAAAGGATACAGAAGAATACTAAAGAAAGACATACAAAGTAGAAGAGCAGGATATGACAAATGACTGAATGGAATGAGGACTGAAAGTAGCGATGAGGGAGAGAAAAAGAATAATCCCAATGGCTCCAGTTTGAGTAAGAGGGAAGATATTTGATGGAACATCCTGATTTAAGAAACATATAGTAAGAAATGCCTCAGGGGAGGATTTTAAGGGAAACTATAGCATCCCTTACAGATTTTTTCTCACTTTTTTCCCCCCTCTTCCCTGGTGTAATACTATATCTGAGAATAGATAACTGGAATCCTTTTTCCTTTTAATCAGGCATGTGTAAATATGCTCAAAGTAATCTTCACCTTAGAATAATGCTTGCTAAAGTATGGGAAAAGTAAGTAACTCCACGACTAGCAAGAATATACTCTTGCATTTAGAGATTCCACCGCCCCTTATAAGGGCCACTTAAAGATTTATTTTTTTTAAGACGGTGGGGAGAGATAGAGTTTGAGCAGGGGAGGGGCAGAGATAGAAAGAGAGACACAGAACCTCTGAGCTGTCAGCACAGAGCGCGACATGGCCCGAACTCAGGAAGACAATGAATGACCTGAGCCAAAGTTGGACACTTAACCTACTGAGCCACTCAGGCGTCCCTACAATGACCACTTAAAAAAAAAGCCTAAACTTATTTTAAATCTGTTAAAAAAAAAAAAAAAAAAAAAACAAAATCCAACTAAGTAAGTTAGAAGATCTAATTGGCTTTATCAAACAATTCACAAATTGTTTGATCATCTAGCAAGTAGAGGGAAACTCCTAGGAGTTACAAAATGGAAGGTTTTTATCCAAGGATGGTGGGGCAAGAAAGTTGTCAGCAAAAGCAAAGAATTGTTCCAGGCAAGGTCACTTTCCCTTAGGAGAAAAAGCAACAGGGTCTCTTCCTACAGATTATTTCATCTTCATTTGGAAGATGGAGAAGGCCCATGTGGTAGACACTGGTGTGGACCAAAAAATTCCTGAACTCATTGGTTAAGACTACATTTCTGGGGGAGGTTGAAACTGCAATTAAATTAGGTTTTGAGCTAAGTGACACCATCTCAGGCCTGTGGTCTTCTTTTCAACAGATGCTACAGTTTGGCAATAGTGTGGAGTAACCTTATTTAGTGAACTATAATACTCAGCTTCCTTATGGGATGTCTATCATCCCTACTGTACAGATTTGTAATAAATAAGGTAATTCATAGGAGTTCTAGCACATTGTACACATGTAAACATTCAGCTAGTATTATGGTAATTCTAGTATTCATTTAAGATTTAGTCATTCTTGAGAGAATCCTAAGCAGGCTCTGCACTGTCAGCACAGAGCTCGATACAGGGATCAAACCCACAAACTGTGAGATCATGACTTGAGCTGAAATCAAGTCGGATGCTTTACCAACCAAGCAACCCAGGTGCCCCAGTAATGATAGTGTAAGTATTGATAGGAATTTTTATCCAGTAAAATTCACATTATCTTCTACACAAAGATACTTTCTTCTATTTCATGATTATAGCAAAACTAGTACATTTTGCCTATTCATAGTACTTTACACTTTCACAGCAACTATATATTACAAAGTACTTTCATGCGCGTTGGTTCATTTGAGCCTCACCATATCTATGTGAGATAATCATGGCAAGTATTATTCGCATTTACGATTAAGAAAACTGAGCCACAAAAGCAAATTTCATATATTATGTAGCTAACATGTACAAAAGCCAGAACTAGAAACCAACAGCAAAATAGAACTTCATATAGAGTCCACTAAGGAAATAAAGCTGCCTTCCTCAGAGAAAAAACTAACTCCTACAAAAATTCACTTTTAATGACTCATTTATTAGTTTAATCTGTACCTTTGCATTTCAAAAGCACGGTCTGTGGTGGAATCTGAAATATATATGCTAATTTTGGAAAGCACCTGGGATTCTGTTTCAGAATTTACAACTTCATGTAAATCTGAATCTTCTCAGTGAGCTGACAAATGACAAAAGAAACATTACTAATACTTGTATAAGTAATATATTTAATTGTAGGTCATGAGAATTACAGTAACTCAGTACTTACTGAGTTCCTATTCAGCAATAAACATACAATGATATTTAGGTTAAACTCCAAACATACAAATAAATTAGACAAAGCCCATTAGCTCAAAAAGTTCAAAATTCAAAGGTAAAGAAAACATACACAAATTATTGTGACAGTTTCTACATTTTTCTATATTAGAATACTCTTCTCTGTCTCTCATTCTCGACTAAGAGCATCTTAAGTTATTATTTCCTAAGAAAGTCAGGAATCCAAAAGGATGAATAAAAGACATAAAGGGGCCCAGGAGGAGACCTGTATTCCAGGCAAAGACGGAGTGTGAAGAGGTAGCGAGGTGTGAAGTCGTGCATCCTGTAGAAGGAACAGCAAGTAGATCAGCATGGAGACAAGGTTAAGATCTATGATGGAGGAAGAAAGCAGAAAGGATTTAGTAGGTGTTGTAGGTGGAAGTGTGTCCAACTTTGAACTATTTATCCAATATAGGAAGAGAAGAAGAGTTTGGGAAAAGACAAGGAATTCAAGGAATGTTACATCCCCGGTGTAACATTCGGATGAAAACAGGTCATGGTATACACAGGTGTGCAGTTCCAAAATTAAAAAATTTTAGGGGCACTTGGGTGGCTCAGTTAAGTGACCAACTCCTTTTTAATTTTTTTTTTAAGTTTACTTATTTTGAGAGAGAAAGATTGCATAAGAGGGGTAAGGGGCAGAGACAGAGGGAGAATTCCAAGCAGGCTCTGCACAGTCAGCACAGAGCCCCATGTGGGGCTCAAGTCCATGAACTGCAAGATCACAACCTGAGCCAAGAACAAGAGTCCAACGCCTAACCAACTGAACCACCCAGGCACCTCAGTGACCAACTCTTGATTTCGGCTCAGGTCATGATCTCAAGGTCATGAGTTCAGGCTCCCCCCGCAACCCCACTCTCCTCCAGCACTGAATGCAAAGCCTAGTTAAGATGGTCTCTGGAGGTGCCTGGGTGGCTCAGTCAGTTAAGGGTGGGACTTCAGCTCAAGTCACGACCTCATGGTCTGTGAGTTCAAGCCCCGTCAACAGGCTCTGTGCTGACAGCTCAGATCCTGGACCCTGCTTCAGATTCTGTGTCTCCCTCTCTCTCTGTCCCTCCCCTGCTCACGCTTTCTCATGCACAGGCAAAAATAAACGTTGAAAGAAAAAAGATTTAAAAAAAATGGTTTCTCTCCTTCTGCCCCTCTCCCTCATTTGTGCTCTCTTCAAAATAAATATATACATACATACATAAACAAATTCAAATCATTCATGAGTCAATGGTAACCAATGGGACTTCTCAAAAAGAAAAAAAGATGGGTACAACTAGAGATGTACTCCTTGAAGAAAAAAATCTTTTCTTAACACCCCAAAAGTGTTGTTAATCCTTGAAAATTCGTAATATTGTACCAGGAAAAGAAACTTTTGAATTGCTGATGTAAAAACTTAGATTCTCTCCATGTGCTCGAATTGTCAGAAAAGTGGCAGGCTTCATCTCTGCTGTGATGGTTAAGTAGAGAGCTTACAGTTCAAAAGAGCCAAGCTTCATCTGAGAATGCCCATTTCAAACACAATAAGTGAAAATGAGACATATTTTCCATTCAAAATTTTGAAGGAGGAAAAGGAAAAGGAAGTTGTCGTATGAGTGCTCTTATACTTCTTTAGGGCTTCTAGAGTTCTGGTATGTCTTGTCTTCCTTTATAATAATTCTCATCAGAAATGTATCTTACAACAAATTAACATCATTCTTGAAGCTTCACTTAGAGGCATTCAGCTTGAATAGCTTTTTTCATAATTGTTCATGGAGACAATTTCCCTGATTATTTTATGAGGGTTTTAAAACTATGCCAGAAGCAGAGAAATAAAATAGAATCTATACTCCTCATTCTCTTATGTTCAAGCAAAGCAGTGAAAATGCCATGGTAAGGGTAAAACAACGACAAGCAAAAAACATTAGTTGTTATAACTGGCCTGAACTTATCAGATTTAAACTACACCAGTTTTGCTGTGTTAGCCTAGCAAGGATAGAAGTCAATAAAACATGTCATATCTATGACCTTAATCCCAAAGAATATTTAATCCTGGTCTCTACATTAAATCAAAAAAGAATCTTAAGTGAATCAACAGAAACACTCTTGAGCATACTTTCTTCTTGTTTGACCTTTTATAAGCACACGAGCTGCAGGCATATAGTCTCACTGGATCTAGAAACTATTCTGAGCTGCTTCCTGAAACAGTCCAAAGACAAAGGAGACCAACATGTTCACTGTGTATTTCTTCACTGAGCTCTCTTCTCCCTTTTCCTCGGGAATCATGTGTCAGGGGCCAATGGGTAATATTAGAAATCACATCCTTTTGTTTTATATATGGCTCATTACCTTAGTGTATCATTTCCATAAGCCAGATACAGAAGGATAGGTAATAGATTATAAGAGATAACTACAAACCAAACACATTCCTTAAGTTCCACATCCATGGATGTCTTAAGACAGATTGTATGGTAATCTAACATTATTATAAAAGGTTGGAATTTGGAACAGAGGATATTTTTGATAACTGTAAACTCTGAAAAAAGCAAATAAAAGTTGGCAACATGGATTGAAGCACTCATGAAAGGTGTGGCATAGAAAGGCTATCAATATACTCATAAACATAATAATTATCAATCAATATAATAATTGAATATTTGAAAACCAACCTCTTCAAAGGGTCAATAGTAATGGTACAGACAGTACCATCTAACTTAGTAGGTAGGTGTCTGGTAATATTCAAAGAACTTCACATATACCATTAGACCCTTAAAACATTGGAAATAGACAATATATTTTATTGATAAAAAAAACCAGCAAAGTAGAAAAAAGTTATGTAACTTCCCCACAATCATACAGTTAATTACTGGAGGAGCTACCCAATAAAATAGTATATTCAATGAGACATAAGAAAACCTCTATTTCTGGATGGCAAAATAGATACCTATACGAATTCTCAACACAAAAAAATTACAAATGTATAAATTTATTAAAGTATAATAAATGTCATTTTAAAGACATGGTTTAATTCTTTTTTGTTGTTGTTGTTAAAGAATGTTTTTTTTTTCAACGTTTATTTATTTTTGGGACAGAGAGAGACAGAGCATGAACGGGGGAGGGTCAGAGAGAGAGGGAGACACAGAATCGGAAACAGGCTCCAGGCTCCGAGCTGTCAGCCCAGAGCCCGACGAGAGACTCGAACTCACTGACCGCGAGATCGTGACCTGGCTGAAGTCGGACGCTTAACCGACTGCGCCACCCAGGCGCCCCAACATGGTTTAATTTTTAAACTAAGAGGGCAAAAGCAGGAAGCACTGGAAACAAGAATACACACTCCAAAGTCATGATTAAAGAGGATTTATTCATCTCAGTAAAACAGAATCTTTGGTTTTTAGGCTATATATGGTCCAAGCAGCAGAATCTTGGGTCTCATAAGGTGAGGTGTTAGAAATGAGATCATTCCACAAAGATGGAAGCCTCACAAGTGTATAGTCTTAGTCAAACTGTAGCTGAGGGGAATACAATACCGCCAGGGGAAAAAAAAAGGGAACAAAAATGTTAGCTTTTATAGAGAATCTACATGCGAAACAACAACAACAACAAAAAAGAAAGGAAAAGAAAAAAAAACAAGCTTAGATGTGATTGAAAAGATGTAACTCCATTTCATTCTACCTTCAAGGTCTAAGAGAAAATTAAAACAGTAGCATTCTTAAGACTCAAAGACAAATCTTCTCAGGAGAGAAGCACAAAAATGCCAAGAACCCTGGAGATTCTCAGAGACAAACTATTCATGCAACATATGAGTATCTTAAGACTACATATGCCTTAAGAAAGTAAGATGCCATCAGTAAGTCAGCAGAAATAGCCAATGGCAGAATTAAATATCCTATTATGTCATACAATGTAATTATTAGATTCAGAATGTAAAAGTATTTTAAAATATTTAAATAGATTAAAATGGAATTGAAAGCAGTAAGATATTTAAAAGGCATGCTTTAAAATAAGTGAATATTAATTCTAGAAATAAAAATGTTAGGCTAAAATTAAAGATCTAGATTAAAACAAATGTTCACATTAAACAGATAATAAATAGCTCAAGGGAAAATAAATTAAAAAGTACATATGAAGACATTACTGATAATACAGGCTAGAAATAGAATGAGTTTTTAGATAATATGGAAGCCAAAATAAGAAAGTCTAACACATGTGTAATTGGGTTTTCATAAGAAAATAAGAATATTTGAAAAGACAGTGACTGGATTTGCATAGTGGACTTCCACACATTAATAAGAATAAATATTGGGCAAAATTAAGTCATACATAAAAGAATATGTACTGTGAAATTCCATTTATGTAAAGTTCGAAAACTGGTTATACTGTAAGTTATAGAATTCTAGACAATGGCAATACTTTAGAATAGATGGTGACTGGTAGAGACTTGATGGTGACTGGTAGGGACTTGATGGTGACTGGTAGGGACTTGATGGTGACTGGTAGGGACTTGATGGTGACTAGTAGGGACTTGATGGGGTCATGTAGAGTTCTATAAATGGTGTATTTCTTGATTTGTGGGCTGATAGAGACCAATAAACATGGTTTGTAAAAAGTCATTCAATTGTACACCTAAAAGCACTTTTCTGCCTGATTATACTTCAGTAAAATGTTTTAAAAGGTTTAGACTTTTCCAGAATAAATGAATATCCATCATCAAGCACAGAGAGTAAAATTTTCATCTAGAAACCTCATATCAAAACTTAAGAAGAAAAAGATAAAGAGAAGGTCTTAAAAATACCCAGAGAGAAACAAAAACAGATTATATGTAAAGGAATGCCCAACTAGATTAAAAGAATACTCAACAACAAGGGAAGATAGGAAACGGTAAAATAGTATTTTCAAAGTCCTGAGAGAAGATAATTGCCAATATTTAATTTTATACCAAACATAATCATTTGAGAATGAAGACAAATTTTAAAATATTTTTCAATAGACAAAAACTGTAAAAATATATCAAAAAATTATTAAATGTATTTGAAAACTTTGCTTCATGAAAAAAAGAAAATGATCTCAAAAGGAAAGTCTGATGAAAAAAAAAGCAGTGATAAAACATTATTTTTTAGTATTTTTTGAGAGAGAGAGAGACAGACAGACAGACAGACCGACCCACACAGAGTGCAAGTGGGGGAAGGGCAGAGAGAGAGGGAGACAGAATCCAAAGCAGGCTCCAGGCTCTGAACTGTCAGCACAGAGCCCGATGAGGGGCTCGAACCCACAAACTGTGAGATCATGACCTGAGCCAAAGTTGGATGCTTAACAACTGAGCCACCCAGCTGCCCCATCAGTGTTAAGGCTTTAAACAGATATTAATAGCAGATAATCAAAATAAAAGTATATATTAAAAAATGAAAAATTGAGACGAAACATAGGAGATGTACAATGTGGCCAAATAGCTAGAATAAAATTACTAAGAGATACAAAGAGCAATTAGGGAAAAAAAAATGAGAAGCCAAATTTGAAGAGAAAATGGGTGAGAATTTTCCAGAACCTAGGAAAGATAGCAATCCACATATTCAAGAAGCACTTCAAAATTTAAGCACAATAAAAACAAGTTTTCTATAGATGAAGCCAAATGGGAAAATTTGAAAATAAGATTTTACAGGTTTCTCAATAGAAATGATGGAACCCAATTGACAACTGAACAAGATCTTTTAAGTACTAAAATAAATATTTGCCCATTTACATTTCTGCACACATACAAAATATCCTTCAAATATGAAGACGAAATAAAGAAATTTTCAAATGTAACAAAGGAAACAATGTCACCAAGCAAAACTGCACAGAAAAAAAATATTAGAGGGAGGTTACTAGGAAAGTATCAAAATAATCCAAGATGGAAACCTGGGGACATCAGAAGGAATAGAGTAAAAGAATGAGTAAATTTGTAGTTAAATATGAAGTAATAGTGACAATACAAACCAACTCAAGAAAGATAGCCAGTCCACTTGATTGGAGTCCAGGATGTCTGATTAGTTGTTGATGGCTCACATTGTGGAGATAATGAACCATATCCTAACCACCTACAAAAGTCCTATGCCAAAACAGTATAAAAACCAGAGTTTGCCAAAACGAATACAGTCATCGCCTGGATCTCCTGCTGCCATCCCCTTCAACTAGGTAAATCCTTTAAATTGTTCTTCATGGCTTCAATCAAGCCCAGTTTCACTATAAAAGGACTTTGGATTTTGCCATTTTGTATCTGAATTTGTTATAGGACTCTATCCTTCAGATAAAACCCCATCCCACTAGCACCAGCAAAGCACAAATGGTTCATCATGACTTGTACAGAATGCCATTCAAATTTGACACTCGGAACTTAGTTCCAGGATAATGATTCTACCAATGGCCAGGTGATTTATGGATTTCACTTTTCAATATAACTAAAATCTAGATTTCAGGGAAGATATTAAGGCCAAATGTAAACAGTGGTAGAACATGGAAGAATTTTTTATTCTCCTTTACAAACCGTTTATGAATACAGAAAAGCTGTATCTGTACTAAGATATACATTTAGATATACAGTTATGTTTTCTGTGAGAATTTAATAATGTGTAACTGGATTCTTTTAATGGCTATCACAGTCCTAAAAAGTTGATATAAAACACATCCAAATTGCTCTACTTGAGAAAACAATTCAGAGTAGGTAGGAATATAATACCTACTGTATATTTTTCTATAAATTCGTGAGGTAAATATACACATTACAAACGTTATATATATATATATATATATATAAACACATATATACACATATAAAAGGTATTTGGAATAAAAGTTTCATACCAAAATAAGGGTCTCATAAGATTATTAATCCCAACTAATTTTTAAGAGATAAAAATAAGTAATGCCATTTTAAAAAACAATAAAATATACATTCATAAAACTAGTTAGTGATCATTTCTCCTTAAATTTTTTTCCCTCTGACATCATTTAACACTATTGAGACATTAACCCCCTTGCTCCTAGGCAGCATTGACTACTGTGTGGATAAGAGAGAAGTAGAGTCTTTCTCTACGTAATGGAGAGGGAAACGTCAAACAGGTTACATGTTTTAGGACTCACTATCCACTGGAAGTGGCTGCCAGGCCTTCTGGCATTTCATCTGATGTCTCCTTATTATAATCCTTTCTCTTGCCAATGGGAACACCAACATGACCATGCCCTCTTGCCTGGCTGATACAGGCTGCCAGGTTTTAATTCCTGGTGCACCAGATCAAAAGAATGGCTATTTAATAATGTTGATTCTATTTGTCCACAAGCAAGTTCTTCAAGCCCATTTCTAATTCACATACTTTTAAATGGCCCTTATTTGTATTTATCACAGTTATATGATACCTTAGTCTTTTAAATTTGTCATATTGCCAAAAAAGCGATTATGACCAATGAATACGGGCAAATAGAATAAGTAACTTAGTGAAAATGTGAAAAATGTGAAAAATGGTGGTCTGTGAGATTGAGGAGACATATAGCATATAGATAGAAATTCTTGTATAATGAGGAGAAAGCTTAAGCAGCATCTGAAATGAAGAAATTTAATAAATAAGGACTTTCAGCCTTCCATATATATTTTTGGAGATTAAAATTATATATATATATATATATGTATATATACACACACATACATACATTATATATATACATACATTTATACATATATACTTATATATATATATGTATATTTATATGTGTGTGTGTTGTGTGTATGTATCCTCACTGCTTACCAAAATTCTTTAACCTCCGAGAATGTTAGTAAAATGCTAATAAAGGGAGATCTGTGGGATGCGCTCTTCCACTTTAAGGGACTAAGGTAAAGGAATGTCTGACTTCAGAAACATAGGAAGACTCCACACACACAGATTACTGGCCAGAGATTATTCCAGAAAATGTTATTCATTTCCTCCTCTTCCATTAATCAATTCATCCATCCACGTATTCATCTACTCAACAAACTCTCATTAAGTATACTAGCCCAGTAACTCTGTGTACTGCAATTTATAAAAAATAAATAAATAACACATGATGCCAATTTTTGAGGAAGTCGCAAAAGAAACTCTCCTTATAAACAAGTGATATGACAAAACTTAAGCCAAATTATAGATGCAAACACAAAGTACTATTAAAATTAAGGTGAAAAAATATTTCTACAGAAGACATGGAATAACAATGCTGTTCCATCACAGAGTGTTATTATCACTATTCTCCGTCTCTTTCTACTAGAAATAAAGTAAGCTTGAAAAATTTTGTCTTTCCCAGGATCTAAAACAGTGCCTGGCACATAGTAACATTTACTAATCACCTGTTTTTTTAACTAATGAGTAAGTGAAATTCTAGTACAATTTCCTTGTTTCACACATGATGAAATATAAAAAACTCAATTATGTATATACAACAGAACTAAAACCAAGTCTCTCTGTTCTCAGAGTGTCCTTTTTTGGGAAGTAAACGCAGTGTGATGTTACAGACTATTATCACTCCTGCTGGCTATTTGGGAGTATGAAAAATTTGCTAGGAAATACTTGGGAGTTAACTATTAATGGGCTGACTGGCCAACACAAATATGGTAAGTAAAGAACTTGTGCCTTGAAGAAAGCTCTAAACTATACACTTTTAACTTAAAAATAGAAAGCAGTCTTCATGCAATAAGTTAACATTTTAATACTTTTCCTCCATTCTTTTTATTTCCCATAAGGTTTCACACAGAAAGCAATTTAGTGCCTAACAGATAAATTTAATGTAGTATCCTATGCAGTCTAAGAAAAGATGCCCCACTATTTAAAGTATCTTCTGCAATAGTTGAAAATGACCATAGGTCATTTGTCTCTTTTATCCCAAATAGTTTTGCAAAATGAATGAGTAATTATTTCTAATTTAATGAAATATCTCAATACATGTAAGAGAAACCTGTTTATGATATGCCAACAGTTCTTATTTTTGAGCCTGTGAACATATTTAATTTTTAATTTTATAGGCCTCAAGGGTATAAAAATAATTTATCGACTCTCTGCAGTTATCTCACATGGTAAGAATGTAAAACAGCATTTCCCTCTAGCCATGCAGCATTAAAGAGTAGTGAAAACTAAATATGCAATGTCAAATATGCCAAAATTCTCACAAGTGAAAATTGAATAGCAATGGATCATTGTAAAAGAGGGCATAAAAGAAAAAGTTCTAGTCAAGAAACTTTTAGAAATTTAGAACAAATTCACCTACATAGTATGATACTAGCCATAATATAGCATAACTAATTCCCGTATTATAATAAAATGTACTTTTAACCAGATTATACAGATATAATTATCTGAAACCAAATTCTGATATACATTATGAGCGTTTCTCATAAATATTTCATCTGATCCTAACAACATTGTTAGCTAATATTAAATAATATATGTAACATGTGGGGTATCTGGTGGCTCAGTCGGTTAAGCATCCTACTCTTGATTTTGGCTCAAGTCATGATCTTATGGTTTGTGAGACTGAGCCCCATCTCAGGCTCTGCACTATCAGTGCACGGATATCCACTCCTTTGGATTCTCTTTCCCTCTCTGCTCTCTACCCCTCTCGAAATAAACAACTTTTTAAAAACTTGTACATAACATGCTTAAAATAGTGCTGAGCACACAGTACTATATGAATATTAGATACCACTTTTTTATATTAATATGTAGCTCATAGGGACTCTACGGATGAAGTGAGATGATGCCTTTACATCATTCAATCTGGTGTGTGCTACATATACTAAATTTTCGTAGAGGTTAGCCTCTTGTTATTGCCATTATTATTGTTATTCTTTCCATTTTAAAGATATTAAGGCAGAATCTTGCTTAAAGTGGTACAATTGAAGATTCAATGCCAAAACCTGCATCACCTGACCTACAACCCATTCATTTTTTTTCTTTTTAGTACTTTCTTCCAATGCTTCTATTTTTTCATGTGCTTTGGCCAAAAAGGGATAGTTGGAATTTACACTTACTATTCTATAAACAAGAATAGAATCTCAAGTGTTCTCACTTAATGAATGCATTCAGTCACTCATTCAAATACTTCTGCTGTCTACTTTGTGCTTAGTCGTGAAGTTTGACAGTAATAAGAAATCGAACAGTGTTCCTATTCTTCTGGACCCTAACCCTAAAATTTTAATTTCCAACTAGAGAGAAACTTTCTCAAGGACTCAAATTGCATAACTGTTGGTTGACAATAGCCACCAGTCCAAGACAGAGGTGTACATCGTACTTAAGAACTTTTAATAGGGACAACTGATCTGGCTAAGGTGGTCAAGAGCCACTTTTCTAAAGAAGAACCAAGAAGAACCAAAGATAGAAAGCTAGGCTAAGGTTGAGTAGGGTGAGCCAAGTATACCAGGCAGAAGGAATAGCATATACAAGAAAATCTGCACATAGAAAAAATAAAAAAAAAAATCAAGGCTAAGGTAACTGTCCCAAATACAATAGGAGGAAGTATGGCACCAAAATGGTCTGGAGAAATATTTAAGTGACATACCATGCAAGGCTGTACAGAAAATTTTAAGTATTGTGTTCTTCATCCTGGCAGCTATGGAAAGTTTAAAAAATGAGGTGATGAGACATGAGAAGAAATCAGATTCGCACTTCAAACATTACTCTAGCTTCCGGGTTTTGAATTGGAAGAAGAACAAGAGTAAGTGTAGAAGACCAATCCAAAACCTACTGCATGATCCATGTGAGAGTTTATGGTAACTCAGATAACCACGGTGGGGCTGGAATTGGAAAGAAGCGAACAAACCCATCAGTGAAGATGAGAAGATATCATAGCACATAAGAAATAGGAGATTTGTATTTCTAACTCTCCTGCCTGACTATTATAACTAAAGTCAAACACATGAATGAGATTTCCCAAGGCAAGGTTTGGTGTGAAAGAAGAGAGCCGAGGACAGAAACTAGGAAAACTGTAATATTTCACGGTTGGCTGTATTATAGATGTCATATTTGATAGGATGTGTTTGCAAATAAAAACAAGGTAGCTAGAAAGGGAAGAAAAACCCCAAGCCTGGGAAAGATATTATTTCAAGAAAGAGAGAACATTTAACAATGCCAAATCCATCAGATTTAATGGTATAAAATTCATAGAAAGGGCTGGTTTAGTGATATGATGTGGAGAGAATGGGATGAGAGATGAAGACAGCACAGTTGATCATCAAAGGAAAAAACAAATTCTGTGAAGATTTGAGTAACTCAAGACTGCTGTAACTCAAGAGCGCTTCTGACAAACCACGTTAGGCATTTATGTATTGGTAAAAGTGGGGTTGACACGTGACTTAACAGAGGAAATTTTTTCCCAGTTTTGAGATGTAATTGACATAAAACCTTGCCTTAAAGTGTACATCATAGATTTGTTATATGCATATATTGCAAAAATAATTCCATTTCCTATAATTAAAACTCTTTAAGATCTACTCTCTTAGCAACACAAAATTTTAAAACTCCACATGCCAATTTTTGATTAAAGCAATTTCTGGCTAAGATTTTATTTGTAGTGATTTGCATCACTTCAAATTTTGTACACATAGGTATGTTAGTAGGGAGTCATACCCCACCATTAAAATTTGCCTGTTTTGAGTTTACATAATTCCAACACAACTGTAGAGGCATCACTTTTGGAAAAGTGGGTGATAAAGGGGATGGAGAGGGCAGCATATTTTTTTAAACTGAATGTGAGTCAACATCAAATTTATGTTACAGACTCAACATCACTCTATTAGAGACGTTTCAGTTCATCTGCCTCCCTAGTTCTCCCTTTGTTCAATGTTTATCAGCATAGAAGATTGTCTTTCTGATAAGAAATTAGTGCCAACTTTTTTACTATCAACAATTCTAGGCACATTGCAAATGATGCCTCAATGTTAGTAACTAGGTGATTGCTAGGTAGGGGGAGAAAGGCCAGGTCTTAAAAAAAAATAATCGAGAGAAGAATGCTCCATAACAGCTTTTTAAAAATAAAAACAAGCTGGGCTTACCACATAATCCAATCAGAAATGTTTCCTTAAAAATTATAATTAAAAAGAGGGGAGTAAAAAAAAAAAAATCCCACATCCTTAAATTCCATCCTTTGTGGATTTTTCTACAGTTAGTAAATAAGCTGGTTTTCAGTGTACAAGCTTTTATCCAATTTTCGTTTTCAATCCTATTTTAACCTTAGTACCATTTTTTGCATATCTACACACACACACAAATTTAAATTCTCATACAATACTGAAGTAGGCATTATTTCTATTAAAGAGGAGAAAACAAAGTCAACAAAATGAAGTAAAATGTCCAAAGCCATGTGGTTTGAAAATGGCAAAGCTATAATTTAACCCAAACTGTCTCATCACAAAGCCTCTTCCTGCAGTGCCAGTCTAGAGCTCTAAGCTGTGATACAGGACTAGATCAATTAGGATGACAGTGGAGGTAGAAGGAGAAACAGCAAAACAAAAAAGATCTAAAATGTAAGTAGAATCCACATTCTTAATGATACCCCACCCCTGCCCATGATGCCTGCCTTCATTTCCAGCAAAATTTTCACAAACACAGCCCCAGGAACTCACTGTATATGCATGAAAACAAGCTCCTGTTCAAAAAGCCTTCTTCGGGCTTCCCAGGGGGCAAGGAATGAACCACCACACCTGAATCTATAAATCAAAACCAGGCATATCTTTGCAACATTAATATGTATAAAGACTTCCAGGGCAGAAGAAATTGTTGAGCACCAATAATGAGAAATGTGATGGCAAGTTATTCAAGAAACTTCAAAGTGGCTTTATCTCAGGAGAACAAGTTATTGAAATCCATTCTATTTTAGCAAGACATCATCTCTAATGGAAACAGAAAGCGTCTACTTCCAGATCTAAGTCCCAGTATGCAAAACAAGCATAAGAAATTTACAAGGATTAGAGATTAGGAAAGTTACCATTGTTGGAACAGTCTAATAATATGGAAATGCAGAACCACAGAGAGAGCTTAATTTTCTGAAAGTGAATCATCCAAAATAGATGGTCAGTTACAAACTGAAGATAAGTATTACAGAAAAAGAAAAATGATCTTTGTTCCCATGTGACTATTAACTCAGAGGCATAATTTTTTTATTTTTATATATGTAATCATTACCTGAGTTTTTGAAGGTAAAAAACTTTTGACAAATTAGGTTGATTATCAACTCTAAAGTAAGACATGTAAAGAATTAAAATAAGATGTATGCAGTCCTGGTATCCAAACATTTTTAAAAGTCTAATTACAGGATAACTTATTTTTACCTAAGCAAAGTAGAGACCATTAATGAATCTGGAGAATTATCATCTCCTCAAAAAAAACCCCATATACACCTTTATAACAAATTACATGAATTTACTATTTATGTGTCTCTTACGAGCCAGGTACTGTTTTTAGGTTACATCTAGGCTTCTTAGGAGATAAGGATAAACAGAACAGTCACATATCCCTATACTCATGGAGCAGATATTTCTAACTAGGAGATAAATATAATGAAAGAAATTATATAGTAGGTTAGCAGATGATGAGTACTACGAACAAAATAAAAAGGGGAAAATAGGAAAATGTCCAGTTCATCTTCCCACCCAAAGCCCATCATCAGATCCTTTTCTATGGATCCCAGAGGAAATAGCCACACAGAGGCAATCATTTTCCATAGACTTTTCCATGAACCACCCCTTCAGTTTCCCTCCACTGGCTGGGAGTGCTTAGCTTCTCAGATTGCCTTGCAAAGCTCCCTTTCCAGTCATTTTGTTCCTGGTCCTCCCACATTTGTATCAGGCCCATTTCCTATAGCCAATCTCTAATCCTATAAAATCATCATAGCACAGCTTCCGCAATTACACTGACCAATACAAAAAGCATTCTTCACAGCACAATCAAAATGTTCTTTCGGAGGACATAGTGTGTCCTCTGCCTGTTAAAATCAGTCAGTGATGCCCCATTTCCTTCAGGATAAAGCCCTCTTTTTGAAAAATGGGCTTATCAGTCCTTCAAGATAAGCCCATTAAAAGGTTGGGGTCATCTCTCTCAATTCCTAAGGTAGAGAATTTCTACCCTTTCCTCAAACTCTCATCTCTAGGTACCTTCCTCTTCCCTGAGGCATTCCCTTCATTTTTCAGTTGATGGATTTCTTATTTTTCAGACCTCAAATGAAAGGTCACTTTCTTAGACAAACCCTCCCAATACCAACATTACTAGTCAGTTTTTTTTCTGCCATATAGACACAAAATGTCCCATAATCCCCATTCTGTACCACTACTGTATCATACTTGAGAGTATATCTTCTTCAATTAAAAAAAAAATCAGCTCCAAAAAGACAATAACCATGTTTTCTTTGTTCACTGTTAAATCCTCAGTGCCAACACAGTTGCTAGCATATAAAAAATAGTCCATCAACATTTGTGGAATGAATGAACAGACGGTTGAGTGAATAAATCAGAGGTATTTTAGTTAACCATAGAGGATTAAAACAATACACATTTATTATCTCATGGTTTCTGTGGGTCAGGAGCCCAGGCACAGCTTCACTGGGTCTGCTCCTTCAGGATCTCTCCCTCCCACGGGGACAGTCAAGGCAGCAGCCAGGGCTGTCATCTCATCTGAAAGTCGGACTGGGGACTATCTGCTTCTAAGATCACGTGGTTGTTGGCAACACTTAATTTCTTGCAGGCCGTTGGACTGTCAGACTCACTCTCCATATAGCTTGCTTCATCAAAGCCAGCAAAGGAGTCTGCTACCAAGACCAAAGTGAGAATCTTCTGAAATCTAATAGCAGAAGTGGCATCCCCTCAATGTTGAGGCAGAGTGCTTAGAAGCAAATTACTACAGGAAATGGAATTATACAAGGCCATGAATATCAGGAGATAAGGATCATGGGAGATCCATTTTTGGGTCTGTCCACCATAACAGATGTGTGCCAAGCATTGTACTGGAACATCTGTGACAAGTTTCTATTGGCCGTCAAATGCATCTGTATGGATGGTACAGGCTAACCAAAAGTTCAATGGCCAACTGGTTAGAAGACATACTTAATGAAGTTGCTTCACACAGATCCTAAGTTCATCTTATCTAAATGTATGCAAAATACCTGAGCAGTAACAATTAGCACTAGAGAGATTCTAGTGAATGCTAGTACTATTACAAAAATATAGAGAAAAAAGTGCAATTTAAGGAATCCAATAGTTTATAATAACAAGTGCTTAATAATCAGAATATATGTAGGGCTGCAGGTCAGCTATGCTCTAATTCAAGCTCTAGCTCTGCTCCACGTGTCTTTTATACCAGCATCCAGACAAGCAGCTGCACCGATTTCAAACATTCCATTTGTGAGACCAAAAGCACTAATGGAAATTTAGGATCCCTGTTAAAGCATCTGCACAAAATCGAAACTTTGTTACTTCCACTGGAATCTTGCACAAGGGTGGAAAGTACATACACCTCACTTTCAGGAAAAGCCGGGAGTTAACTGGTAGTGACCTGGGATGTATACTCTGCTTCTAGGGATGGGGAGGAGGTATAACTAACTAGGAACAATGATAGGATATACCAAAAGGATAAGTTTATTTCAATGCCACCATGTTATAGGCAAAGGAACTGTGGCTTGAATAGGGCAATGACCTGCCCATGTTTATACAATAAATTAATGGCAGAATTGAACCTACAATTCAAGTCTTCATCTATTTGCTCCTCCTTTCAGCAAAGCTTTATTTTACTTTTATATACATTGCTAGAACTTAAACTGGGATCTGGGATATTAGAAATGAATAAGGCTATCATTAGAGATCACAGTCTATTGAGGAGATAGGTATGTGGACAAAAGAAACTGCATTACGTTTTTCCTGGGGAAAGCTTCATGTTGGAGATCATTTGAGCGAGGTACTGACTGATGAATAAAAATGTGCTAAGTGTGAAGTGTGGGCATTCCAGGAAGGGAGCACAGCAAAAGCATAGAGGCAGTGGCCAGCATGAGATGGTTATGGTTTTACAGCACATTGAACACAGTTGGAGTCAGTGGAGTATAGGAGGCGTCCTCACAATGGCTTTCCAAATTACATATATGTATACAAAATTTTTAATATTGCTGGATTCCAGAGGATAAGACTTCTGACTTTTTAAAAGTAAATGTGTAGAGCCAAAAAAAAAAAAATAGATGTTTAAAGAATGATAAAGTCCATTGGTTTTTAGTGATAAATGCTTATTAAACTCTATTTTTAGTTCTTAAAGATTTCTAATCATGTGCAAAAGGCATGTGCCTTAAAGTCCATGGTCAACAAAACTATGTGGAAAAATATCCACAAATTTCAAAAATGCAAATGTGACCAAGTATCATTAAGGGTCACAAAGCACATGTATTTTTGTTTTCTATACCAGAATGGTGCTATATTTTTAGACTTTGGGAGTCTAGTTCACTCCTGGAAAATGGAGGCGGATGGAAGGGAGATAAAATGGTTTGTCTTTATTGAAATGTGCCATATGTATCCCAGAAGTGTTCTATAAATTCATCCTAGAGTTACCAGATGTACCACTTTGACAAAACTTAGATGTTTTAAAAAAAAAAAAAAAAATCAAGAAAACATTAAGTGACTTTTTCCTACTGGGAATTTAAGGAGTAGTTAACTTTTTCCTACTGGGCTAACCAGATCAAAGTTACCTAATGCTATGCAAACAACTTCACTGGAAAAAATGTCCACCTAATATAATACAGTCTCACAGGCCATTGGTCAGATATATTCAAGAACTGTAAAATAACTCTCAAAAAGAAGACTATTTCTTCTTCCCAATACTAAGGACTAGAGTGGCTCAGTATTACATAAATTTGGATTTACATGATTTACATGTCTTTTGTTAAAAAAAAAAAAAAGGAGGGGGCTCTTACAGCTTCAAGGGTCACATCACTTGTCAAAAACGAGAGAAAGTTCACATTTAGTGCTTTCTGTGTATTCAGCTTTTCCCAAGGGTTGGCTCCTTTAATCCTGTGAAATAAACTTTATCATCCTCATTTTACATATCTAAAAACTGAGGGTCACTAACTTTTACTATCTCAGTTAGTCACAAAGTAAGCAGTAACTTGCTGATCTTAAAGGATCTCTTCATTCCACTGTGCTACCATGGTTACCATAGCTCGACGCTGGTGGGAAAGGGAGTTAAGGTCAAAGCATATTTAGTTGCTTACTAACTATGGTGGCCAGCTTGCCCCAGACTATCCTGGTTTAACACCCAGGTTTCCTGCATTCCAGAAATTCTTCAATGCTGGGCAAAGAGAGAAGGCGAGTCACCTTAACATGCCATCTTCTGACACTCATGTTGGGTTGCACAGAAAGCAGCACAGAGCTCAAGAACTCCTATAAATACAGTGGCATAAATGGTAGCCAAAGACACAAGGGGGAGATAATTGGTAAGTACAGTTACTTTTCCTGCTGGGCCTTTTTCTGACAAAGTTACCTTCACATTCTGGGTTCCTCCTACCTCCTTTCACCATTCACCTTTACTTCACTTAGCAGCCCACCTTACGAGGCTAATACAATGCATGTGGAACACCTCAAATAGCGAATTTATTTTATTAGATTAAAGCACAAATGAAACTATCACTAGCATAAGAGTTACTTGAATAGTAAGGCTGCTGCTAAAATGGTGCTTGTAGACCATCCATTTAAATGGCCATCCATTTAAAGTGGGCTAAACACCCACCTTGTTCAGGCCCACCTCACAATAAACTGAAAAGGTACTGATGTTCAGAACACTGGTCAGATCTCCAGCTCCCAAGTATCTCCATCCTTGCCTTTTAATGTTCCAAAAATGCTACCATTGGTTAGGGTTCTGAGAGAATCAGAGGACAGAAGGAGGAGGCACACTAACATGGAAGAGAAGAAGCTTCACTTGCAATGTGGCAGAGTGGAGCTCCATCCTTATTGCAGATGCAGCAAAGGTGCGTTTCCAGAAGTTTCTGAAAAGGCGAGCTATTAGCCATTGAGTCGAAAGTATTACAAATTCTATTGTTTTATAAGGTTTTGGGTCTAAGCTCACGTAAAATTTTAAGTACTTGGTAGAAAACATCATTCCAATAAAAAAAAATTAGGCTTTTTATTTTAAAACAAGTTTACAGAGTGGGTCAATTCACTGGAGACATTATAACTGTTCTCACTGTGGAAGTCAAAGGTCTCCATTCCCACAGGAACTATTTTATCAACTTCAGAGGACCTCTGATGGCCTGGTATAATACTATAAAAGAGTTATCTTGATCTTTGGTAATGTTTATTGCCTCTTTCTACAACTGAAAGAATAGTTACATCCTAGCATAATGAAGACATTTTCCAAATCTCAAGTTGAATGTTTGGCCTTAAGGAAAGAATGAAGCCAAAGCAGTAAGAGAATTAAAAAGACAGCTATGTAGCAACAGTGTGGTTTGTAGCGCTTAAACCACAGATAGGCAAACTTTGCTTTTGTCTATAGGTGGGATCATGAATTCTTTATTTTCAATGCCTTGGAAATTGTAGTTGAGAAAATGTGCTATGTATACAGCCACCCTACTGCCCACATCATAAGTCGAATATTTATAGACCTCCCGAGTGGATAATCGTAATTAAAAAATTAAAAAAATCTACAGTCAAATAAATAAGGCTTGGAGAATCACAATATACATGAACATAACAAAGTTCTCAAATTCCTGAGCAAATATTCACACAATGAAAAACAACCAAATTATTTGACCTCCGAATCCCATTTAATATTACGTCAGAACACATTTGGAATATATTTCTAAGAATCCAATATTTGCAATCATCCCTGTCTCATAAAACCAGACATAAAGTCACTATGGTTATTAATATGGACTTCTGTTCATTCCACGAGTGTATCAGGAATCCCTGGAAAGAGGTAGAATTAAGACCTGCAATCATTATTATATCAAGTTCTAGGACACAGACCTTAAAGTGCTGAACCAACTCCCCGGGCTCCTAAAGCTGGCTTACTTTGGGCATCATAGCGACTTACTATGGAGCCTCATTAATTCTTTCAGATAAATAGAATCCATTTTCTTTTACTCTGTATTTTTTTTCTTTAGAGAGAGAGAAAAACCATTAGAGAGGAAGAGGGAAGGGACAGAGGGACAGAGAGAATCTCAAGCAGGCTCCATGCTCATCAAGGAGCCCAGAGCTCAACATGGGGCTTGATTCCGTGACCCAGGTATCACGATCTGAGCCAAAAATCAAGAGTCTGACACTCAACCCACTGTACCAACCAAGTACCCCTCTTCTACTCCATTAAAATGAGTTAGTATAGGGGCGCCTGGGTGGCTCAGTCTCTTGAGCATCCAACTTCAGCTCAGGTCATGATCTCAAGGTCTGTGGGTTCAAGCCCTATGTCAGACTCTGTGCTGACAGCTCAGAGCCTGGAGCCTGCTTCCAATCCTGTGTCTCCCTCTCTCTCTGCCTCTCCCCCTCTCACTTTGTCTCACTCTGTCTCTCAAAAATAAATGTAAAAAAATTAAAAAATAAAATGAGTTAGTATAATACACTTGTGGGGTGTTGGGAAATTATCAAAATAATCAATGATGGTTGGTTAATTTGGGGCACAAGGCAAAGAAGCTATGCCTCAAAGAGAATTAGGCTCCACCGGGGCTGGTAATGGGTACTCTCTGAAGGTCATCAGGCATCTTTCCTGAGAACCTGATGGAGAAAATACCATCAGTCATATTATCAGTCTTTTCTACTTAACTCCCAGACCAGAGCACCATCTTGAAAAAATGGCTGTGGAGGAAGATTAATATTCACTTCATAATCCACCTGTGATTTCTAAGGGCTTTTACTAAACCTTGTTTTAACACTATGTTTTAGTGGATGTAATTCTGTCTGTAATCCATCAACATCAGAAGACATACAATAAGACTAAGGTCCAAATCTGTATTTTCTAAGTGTTGAGAAACTCTGTAGTACTGAGAAAAGAGGCACCACAAAAATCACCAAGCAGAAAAAAAAATGCTATAAATACATTTTACTCATGATTTTTTAAACTCATTTGTCAAACACAGCAGAATTCTTATATATACTAATGGCCCTCTAAGGAAATACTCTCCTATAAACTTTATTAAAATTATAAAATTCTAAAACTCACTACAGGAGAACATAAGAGGAAACGACTCACAGGAGGTACTTCCTCATCACAGAGGGGCTCAGCTTCCTTAAAAATATACTTTCTGTGTATGTTGGCACAGTCTTGAAAATAAAGAGCAGTACAATAACTTCAGTCATCAATCAGCGAGAACATTCCACTATCAGTGAGATCCACTTGGTGACAAATACTCTACTTACAGTTCTAGGGTTAGAGGTAACCATTTTTAAACCTTTATTTCAGTACATGGGAGAAAAAAGGTGCCCAATAATTATTTGTCTGTGTAACTTTAATGAATCCAGTCAATAACTTCCTAATAGGTAATTTTTTTAATTTGCAAATAAAGCTCAAGAAAATTTTACTATGGTCCTAATTTTATATTTCACATATGACTAGATGTCTAAAGTCAGAAAGCTTTCAAATTTGTCCAATTTGATGCAAATTTACTGAAAACTTACTACATAGTTAGAACCACACTAGACAAAGCTTACTAGTACAGTTAAGAAACAAAACACCTTAAGGAAATTTTCCAGAAACACAGCAAACTATTTCAAATATTATAAAACATATTTGATGCAGGAGAAATTTTTACAAGTATTGGATGTATAAAGAGAAAATGAGCACAATAGTGATGGCAAACACGTTTATCGAACTTTACTAGTTTTTAACATTTTTTTCTACAATGAATGATATAAAATATAGAAACGTATCATAAAACTAGAGGGTTGTTTTGAAATCCACAAAGGACAACACTCTGGCCTCATGTTTTGGACTTAATATCAATTTTATGACTTTCTATAAGCTCTGTTTTCTGAAACTGGGGGGAAAAAAAGCTTTATGTTTCAATTCATTCAAGTAACACCCGGTATAAAATGGACTGTTGGTAGTTTTTAAAGTCAATAACCTTCTTTCTTTCCTTGTGGTTCTTCTTGCATATAGCCCAATCTTGTTTCAGCTATTGTGAGCAGCCAAAAAAGCAATATGTTGGTGAGAACACTGCTGGGAACAGTAATTGAATGAATCAAGCCTGAATCCTTACCCAGTTCAGGTCCAGCAAATAGAGGACATTTAAGAATAACCGTTTCTCCTTTGTAGCTATATTAACTGCAATACTTTCTTTCAGCAACATATAGAAGTATTCTGAAGACAGTCTCTTGAATTTTCAAGCAGCATCTGGCTGAAAAAATGTTGCTAAGGATGACTGTTTTGGTTGTGTTTTTTCTTCCTCTCTTTCGATTACAATTTTTATACAGGAATTGGACCACTTCATTCAAGCCTGTCTAAAGTATGGCAAGCAAGTCTTCACATACATGTTTGTTTCTGTCATTGGTAAGACTAAGAATAGATATCATTCTAGTTTAGAGAACTCATAACTAAGTAAAACTCAAACTACAACCAAACTTTCAGTTTATAAATCCAATCTATATTCTCTAATAGGACCCGGGGACTCAATTCTCTATTGAGAACAACACTATATTGAAAATTTATACAATATGTGCAATGGGAAATGGTATGGTTTCCTTTTATATCCCATTCTAATTGATCTTCTTTATTAAAATGTATCTAATGTCTTACAAAAGGAAACCAAAGTAAATACATTCAAAATTCTGACAAATTATCCTTGCCATGAAAAATCCAGTATACTGTCCTGTCTATGAAGCTGCTCCTATACAAAAAGATTAATCTCAGTCATCTTAGAGAGTAAGTAAGCAGGAAGAAGCTACATATTTCGTCTGGAGGAGAAATGAATAAACTGGACCACGCATGAGGTTTACGGGTAGGGTACATACCTCACTCCCTTCTGAGTTATACATATGAAGTTTAAGTTTGCCTAGGCACCAGGTACGGTACAATAAAAACACCTCTACAATTCTTAAACTAAAATTTTATTTTGGAAATTTCAAAAGTTAGTTAATATCAGTTCTAAGAGGAATTAAATCTATAAAAGACATTACCTTCCTGTTTTAATATAGAAATATTTGCTAAAAAAGAAAAGATCTGGTCCAGTGGGAAGAATTTTATTTCCTTTAAATAAGAAGTCTTAAAAAAATATTTCTAGGTTAAAGATATAGTTAATAGTTCCTTTAATGTATGATTACTCTTCAATCTCCAAGATTTCTTAGTTAATACACCCCATAGTTGATATTGAAATGTACAGTCACATATACATCATCCCACACATATCACTTAGCTCAGAGGACAAGATAAGCTAAGACATGAGTAGCTTTCCATTTATTTCTTTGCTTTCTATTGTGATAGGCTGAAAAGTTATTATCTTAACCAGATGACATGGTATAGCTACTGGCAGGTAAGAGACCGTAGACTCAGGGTAAGCACAGAAGCCTGCTTCAGGATTTAGGTCTTCAGAAGGACAAACGCCCTCCCTGCCAGGTGCAGGAATAATCCACTCTTTAGCATGGGCATTCCTTATTGATTTTTAAAGGCACTATGTATACCAAGAAATTTAGATGTTTATCTGTTATTTGCACTTGGCTTTATGTTTTTTTGCTGAACAAAATTTTATGGAAAGTACTTATGTGGTTAAGGTTTTGCAATTTTTTTAGTCTTCTGAATTCTGTGTCTAGAGGAGAAAGCCTTCTTCGCTAAAATAGTACATAGTTCTAACGTGTGTCCGTACTTGTTGCCTCCATCTTTACTACTGGCCTAATTAAGACTCTCCCTTAAAAAACAAAAAAAAAAAAAAAAAAAAGCAAAGAAAAATCATGGTGCCTGGGTGGCTCAATTGGTTAAGCATCCAAACTCTTGATTTCAGCTCAGGTAATGATCTCACAGTTTCATGAGTTTGAGCCATGCATCCGGCTCTGTGCTGACAGCTCAGAGCCTGCTTGGGATTCTCCCTCTGTCTCTGCTCCTCCCCTGCACACACTCTCTCTCCAAATAAATAAATACACTTAAAAGAAGAAGATTCTCCTCCTCCCAGCAGGAATTCACCAAGCCTTGCCTTTTATGCTCTAACAACAGTGAAAGGCTACAAGTTCCCTGGCTTTGTGGGGCCACCTCTAAACTATAGGACTTTATTCTTACCTTAACTTCATTCTACCTTAATTAAGAGCATCATTCCCTCCTCTCCACCATTCTACTTGGCTGACCCTGCATTTCCTTAAAGATTCCACTGAAGTGTCATTTCCTCCAGAAAGACTTTCTTACCCCTCCAGTATTAGCCCTTACTCTGTATTACAGAATACCAAGTGCTTAGTAATCCACGGCATATCGGCCTCTCCCATGTGACTGTTAATTGCTTATCATACAGAACTGTTCCTTGGTCAGTCTTGTATCTGAACCCTTTACACAGTATCTGGAGCCAAAAAGGAGACTGAGAGATATTTGACAAATCAATGAATAAATTAACCTAATGACAAGTTCAAAGGATTACCATAACAGCTTGGACAGAGCTTTAGACTTTCTGGGGCAATTGAGGTTACCAGTTCCAACCCCTAGATCATTTTGAAAGCAAATTCCAGTTTCATATATCTATGGCTCTCATGCTTTCCCTTTATTCTAATTTTCTTCTGCAGTACTGTGCAAGAATTGGAGCTTGAATCCATCAAGACTTCAATGGATCTCTCCTATTACTCTGAAAAAGACTGCTTTGTGCTTTATGCTTACATATAAAAACTGTTTCCCCCCACCCCTCCTCATGAAGGTCCCAAAAGCACTTCTAGAAAAACCTAGATAAACTCAATTTATCAAAGATACCAAAGGGAGTTTTACCATACTAAAAGCACAAGTGAAGATTTCTTAAGCATATACTATTGAAGGAATTATATCAGAAATATAAGGCATTTTAGAAAAGTGTTCTTCTAGAAATTCATATTTTTATATATCCAAAATAATTTTTAAGACCAAAAAGAACATAGTGTCTTCTAGTGCAGTAACTCTGACTTACATTATAGTGTTTAACCTTTCTTCCTGGCTTCATTATCTGTACCTCTAAGTCTCTAAAATATAATTTCACCCAAAATGCACATGTCATAGCACTAATAGAAACAGTATTATTGGCAGACACTTACCTAGGATGTGACATATGCCCAAAATTGTACATATGCACAACACGCATGACACACACATATTTAAACTTCAAAAACCAACTTTATAAGTACCGTTATTGTCTCCCCCCTCCTCCCCCCCACCCGAAATCGAAGAGAAAACGAGACACACAGTGTTTAAGTATCTTGTTTTGGGGCACATGGCTGAAAACTGGCAGAGGCAGGATATGAAGCCAGGCACGCAGGCTCAGGGCCCACTAACCCCCACCCCTCAAACTCTTGCGTTCATTGATCCAAGTGTGTGAATTAGAAACACGGACAGATCCACTACCTTAATTATGTAAATTTGTTATTCATAAGAATTTGACAATTTAATGAAGCTGGACCACCGGCAGATGTATCTGTAAAATGGAATTCTTGGGTTTCATGATGTTGGGGGGATAAAAAGAAACAGTATGTGTAAGTTTCCCGCACAGTGCCGGGTGCACATTAAGTGGTTAGTAAACATTAAAACCCTTTTCCCCTCTGGCTATCCCTCAGAAACCTCAAATTTTAAGTGTCACAAAACCAATCTCCAGATCCTTGCTGCTCCTTCCACACATCTTGATGCCATGAGGAATTAACACATGCCTAGGAACCTCAGTATAGTCCTCTACTGTTCTTTCTCTTACCACATCAAATCTATCATCTGTTCTAGAACTTAAGTATTTCTCAAATCTGCCTCCTCCTCTGTCCTCCAACCTCCACGTCACTGCCATCTTACCGTGGGCTCTCATTCACTTTCACCTAAGTTATAATAGTTCCCAAGCTGGTATCTCTGCCTGTGGTCCTTCTACTTCCCAGCTCATCCGTGGCTACCTCAGTTATTGACTTCCTAAAACACAAATCTGAATCCAGTCACGCTGGTGACTAATGACCTTCATTGCTTCTACACCTGCAACAGGGTGAAGTCTTTCAAACACTCATCTGGTTTCATCCAGAGCCTTACCAAAGGTAGCTCTCCCAGTACTCCCATTTTCCATGCTCAAAGCAGCATCCAACATTCCCAGTATGATGTGCTGGATTGTTTCCCAGTCCTTTGCACATGCTCTTCCTCTCAACTTAAAAGGTTATTGAAATTTCAGATTTAGAAGACATATTGTTAAATAGATAAACTGATGAACAACAGATTTGTTCACTCCAGATGTCCAATCGTTCTCCAAACACAGTCTCTCATGCTTCAGATCTTATATCCTCTAAGAAGAAGGTAGTCTAAATATATATAGCATCAGGCTGGGAATTAAATCTCCCAGGTGAGCAGGATATCAGACTAGAAGCAAGGCACTGCACTAACAATCTATAAAGATACATGAGAAGACAGAAGTCTATAATGGCAATATACATCAAAGCTTTAGAAACAGCACTTTGGGGGTGCCTGGGTGGCTCAGTGGGTTAAGCATCAGACTTCAGCTCAGGTCATGAGGTCATGGTTTGTCAGTTCAATCCCCCCATCAGGCTCTGTGCTGACATAGCAAATCCTGTTTCAGATCCTCTATCTTCCTCTCTTTCTGCCCCTCCCCCACTTGCTCTCTCTCCCGCTCTCAAAAATAAACATTAAAAATAAAAAAAAAGAAAGGTCACTTTTCCCAAACCACATTTTTACTAATGGTAACATTCGATGGATACTGATTAGAAACCAAGGCCTTCAATATATTCCATAAACCGCACCAGAATATAGAAGGTCCAAAAACCATTAGAAAAAAATATTCTGAGTGACTCCAGCCAAGCATCACTAATTATGGGATGCAGGGGATAAATTTGCTATAAAAAATGACCTGGTTCAACTGAATTAGAATTCTAACCCATTCACCCCAGAACCTTGTCCTCCTCTCAGCTACTCCCCCATCCCATTGTTTACTTTCAAAGCCACACAGAACCAAAACTCTCAGTATACATTGCAACAGTAGGCAGAACTATACATTTTATGTGCTGCAGAAGGAACCGTGAAAATAAGTAAAGGAAACCTCATTTAAAATGTAGTCGGGAAGCGCCGAAGAGGGAACTCTAAAGTAAGTACCACTCATTGCAGCCAACATAACAGGCAGGCAAAAGGAAGATAAGCATTTGGACAAGGAAAGGCACTTTTCACTTAAGAAAGTATCTCCTGCCTTTAAAAAAAGGAAGAACCCTCCCAGCCCAGCAACCATGCACTAACCACCACCTGCAGCCATTGAGAAGCCGCCGCCACCTCCAACCCTTGTTCTTCTCCAATGAGCTCCTGTTCAGAACAACCTTCTCCAATTTCCTCCTACAACTTTTAAACAAAAGTTGACTTTCCCTTTGAATTTGCAGAGGATTACCCATAGCTGGCTAACCTGAATTGGAATTCCTCTGCTATTCCCAAATAAACTCACTTTCTTAAATAAAATTGTTCTTTGCCCTGTTTAAAGTTAACAGAATGTCAAACCGTGCAAAAAAGTATTAGAAGCAAAAAGAGAAGCACCAGTAACTTACCTTTTCTTTGACAGAGGATGCCGGTGGGCCGGTGCCTGGTCCTGGTGGTGGAGTGTGGTGTTGCCCAGAAGGCCAACAGGGTCAGCTGGAGCCCACAGTGTGTGTGGCAAATAGAAGCACCAGTAACTTACCTTTTCTTCGACAGAGGATGCCGGTGGGCCAGTGCCTGGTCCTGGTGGTGGAGTGTGGTGTTGCCCAGAAGGCCAACAGGGTGCAGCTGGAGGCCACAGGGTGTGTGGCGAGGAGTAAGTGCAGGTCTGAGGCAAGTCCAAGTAGAGGAGCGGAGCAGAGAGGAGTTGAAATGCTCTGAGCATCAGGAGCAGCTCAGAGAATGGCTGGAATCAGAGTGGAGATATGGAAGATCTGACCACCCTTCTTAAAGGAAGTCCGATCTCACGGGATCTCGGGAATTCTACAGGTGCTGGCTTGGGAGTCCGGGGATGAGAAACACCTGTGTGCCCCAGGGGCTTAGATACTCCTTTTCCCAGACTCATTTTAAAGAAGCCTGGCTCAGGCCACCTAGCAAGGCAATCCCAGTTCTTGTTGATGCTTCCCACCATGCCCCAAAGTCAAAGTGCTGCCTTGTCCCCCGCATCCAGCCAGCTGTGGGGGCCCTGGCTCTGGCCAAAATTCTGTGCTGGGGCAGGAACGCCCTAGGCCAGAATGGGGGCAGTAGACTACAAGTGCACAGGTCACAAAGTCTATCATCCTGGTAGGAGGTGTCCTGTCACAGCAGTGACACGAAATTCTGATATGGGCCATGAGGCAATCCAATGTCTGCTGAGTTCCAGAGCCACAGCAACCAGCATGCTCCATTCTGTTATCCTCCTTGGGCCTGTTGTTCCTCCCAGCAGCAGTGAGCTATTCTAGAATTGTCCCAGGAAACCATGGCTGTCTGCTCCTGGAGCCATCCCCTTTAGGAATCACCTCAGGGCATTAGTCTCTCTTTCTGACTTCCGTTGACTGCCAGCAGCCTGCGAAGGGGGTGCAAGCCTCTTCATCCAAGCCCTTCCATCAGGTAATGGTCTCCTCTTTTGAACACTAAGGAGGATGCTTGCTCCCCAAAGGCAGGGCCTGGCCGATGGGTGGAGTGGAGTGTTTCCCAGGAAGGCAAATAGGAAGCACCTGGAGACCACAAGGTATGCTTAGTGGCTCTGGGTGTGTGGGGGGCTGCGGGGCAGGGCAGGGAGTAAGGGCAGGTCCAGGTGGAAGATCAGGGAGATGATGGGCTAGGATGCTCTGAGCAGCAGGGGCAGCTTTTACATCCCACACTTATAATGAAAGACTGCCAGTGGAATACGACTCAACAACACGAAGCTACCAAAAGCTGAAAGCTGAAATGGGCCCTCCCACAGAGCCTCAGTGGATGTGTGTCCATGCTGGATGGAGCCTAAGGACTGAGAACACAAAAATGCCTTTCAGGGCTAGATGCCCTGAAGTGGACACTGACAAAGGTTAGGACACTACTTCCGTCACCTATCCACCTGCTGGAAAATAAAAAATTTCTCTTCCAGAGTGAGTAGATACGGCAAAGGTCATGAGATTTCTGAAAAGATGTCTACAATCAAGGAAAAGGGGCCGTTGTTTTGACGGCTTAGATGAAAAACATCACTGAAAAAGGTGTTCTCCAAAAGACAGAAAAAAAATTTGGAAGATGCTCAAGAGTACATGGTCTGTATGTAACAAAAAGGGATGGCCCACCATGACAGCAGAAATACAAAATTATCTGTCTATACTTAGAAAAACATCTCAAAAAATCTCAACCACAAAACATAATTAAAGCCCACCAAGATGGCTAAGAAAGCAGAGGAGCCACCACAAGTGAGTCCTATGGAGGAAAATTTGGGGAGACCCTCTCAGAAAGTAAAGACAAAGAACAAAGATAATAAAATGAATGAGAACTGGACATACATAGGAACTGAGAGAGCTAACCTAACAAATATAGAGGATCTCAAAGAAAAAGCAAGAAAAATAGAAACAGAATCAAAGATATACAAAATAACTTTTCTGGGCTTAAAAAAAATACCCAAGGCTGCAAACCAAAACATTTCACCAAATCATTGGCAAAAATAATGGAAAAAACACACAGACACAAACACTCCATGGCAGTGAAACACACCAATTAAAAATCAAAATCCTGATCTTGGGTTTTAAACAAAATAAAGCTATATGTTTCTTACAACAAGTAAAACAAGCTGACAGAGAAAATTGGAAATTTTTTAAAATGAACACAAACACTTCAGACGAAAGCATACTGAGAGAAACTAGAATGATCATATTAAAGAATGATAATATTTTACAAAATATTACCTGTTCTTTCATAAATCATGTCCCCTATCATATGAAGTGTAATTGCTCATGGAAATAGAGCAAAGTTAAAACCTATGTCAAAGAAGTCAGTGATCAGCTTGGAAGGCACGTCAAAAAAACTGGTCCGAGGAGAGAGTTGCTGCTAATTCTTCCCCTACCATCATCACTCACACAAGCAGAATAAAAGGGTCGCACACAGGGCTTCTTTCTGGACCAACCTGTGAGACAAAATCTCAAATGGGGAAAATTCCCTTTTACAATCCAGAGACACCTTGAGGAGGAGTAGGGCAAAAGGGAGAAAATCTAAAACACTAACCTTTTAAGCCAAAAGACACTGCAGTATTAAAAACGCTAATTAAGTTATTACCTAAGAATGATTTTATCAGATTAGGTTAAGTTTAGTTATCTGTATGCACTCTGTGTGTGTGTGCACGTGCGCATACCTGGAAGAGAAAGAGAGTTTTCAGTGTGTAAATTCTATCGGAGGAGTCTACACTGTTTTTGAGCATTACAAACCGGAGTATAGTACGTAATCTTAAAGAACAGAGATTCTGGAGCCAGACTGCCTGGTTTGGGATCAAATTTAACCTCTCTGTGTCACTGTACCTTCATATATCAAATAGAATAACAATAATAATACCTATTACATGGGGTTGTGGTCATGACTAAAAGGTTATATGCATGTAAAGTGCTTAATGTTTGTTAGGTGTGTTTTTTGAATAAACATGTGGCTCTGTTATGTTAATATCGAGGAAATAAATGTATTCCTCAAGATTCTTTAGTTCGATTCTTGGAAATAATTTATAAATTAGACTAGCAGAGGCAAAAGGAAGATTTGGCTCACCTGACAGAGCCACAAGAACACAACCCACAGAAGCATGAATAATGCAATAAATGTAAGGACAAATTGGAACCAGGGTTTTAAGCCCCACAAGAGCTCTCCCTCTTCACCCCTCCTACTTAGTTTATCCTTCCAGGTTAGCAACTACTTAAAACAAG
Organism: Felis catus; assembly: GCF_018350175.1. NCBI lineage: Eukaryota > Metazoa > Chordata > Mammalia > Carnivora > Felidae > Felis > Felis catus. The sequence goes on along the minus strand of NC_058375.1, from coordinate 86,882,092 downwards.
TTCCCATGCCTAAACCAGTCACTATGATCCATGTAAAGAGTGTAGCTCTTAATTGAAATCACATGGATAAAAATGATTAAATTTATCCAGTGTTTACTTTGTGGCTGGCACTCTCCCAAGCATTTTACATATGTTAATTCATTTATTGCTCACAGCAATCCAATGAGATGTTATTTCCACCGTAGAGAAAAGAAATAGGGTCGCCTGGGTGACTCAGTCAGTTAACGCACCTGACCCTTGACTTCAGCTAGGGTTATGATCTCACGCTTTGTGATCCAAGCCCTGCATAGGGCTCTGTGCTGGCGGTGCAGAGCCTGCTTGGGATTCTCTCCCTCCCCCTCTCTCTCCCTCCTCTGCTGGCACACTCTCACTCTCACTCAAAATAAATAAGTAAAATTTTAAAAAAGAGACAGAGAGAGAAGAAACAGACAAGAAGAAACAGACCAGAAGAAACAGACCCAAGGCCACACACCTACTTATCAGTGATGCCAAAATTTTAAACCAGTCAATCCACATGTCAACACATTCAGAATCTAAGCTGTGCCTCACCTCAGATACTATAGAGATATGAGAGAAATACACAAATATCAATAATATCCCTAGGTTATAATGTTGTGGGTAGATCTTAAATTTTTCTCCATATTCCCAATCTACTTAAATATACATTATTATTTTAAAATCAGATAAAACCAATAAAATTTTATTTTCAATATTCAGACTCCAAGATTCCAAAAAAAAGGAAATGTATTTAGCTTTATTAAAACACCAAATTACAAAAAAGTAATCAACCTATTAGAGTGAAGAGAAGAAAATTGACAGAAATCAAGAGATAGAAATATACTTACAGATGAAACAGGTTAAAGGAAATTATAATCCACAGGTGGTATGAAGCAACTGCAATGGAAGAGGGAGTCATTCTACTCATCAGAGTCTAGGAAAATCTCTGAGCTCAGACTCTCTAGGGACAAAGGAAGAACAGCTGAAAACAAGGGGAATTCCTTCAAACTCTGCACACGGAATAACTGCATTACTCAATCCACTACCAACTTGCCTGATTATGGAGAACAGAGAATAGCCCACCATTTATTCAAAGAGAAAAGTAATTTTTAGACTCTACTCCAAAAAGAATAAAGTACATTTCCTTGAAACCAAAAATTCCAGTATGGATAGTGTTCAAGTGTTGGTGCCTAGTCCTACTATATCTTCCCTAAAAAGAACAAACATGCTAAAAATATCTAGGGTAACCACTTTGAGAAAAGAAATGGACATGGTCTCTAAATTGATCCAAGGGGTGCCTGAGTGGCTCAGTCAGTTAAGCGGCCGACTTCGGCCCAGGTCATGATCTTGCGGTCCGTGAGTTCAAGCCCTGTGTCAGGCTCTGTGCTGACAGCTTGGAGCCTGGAGCCTGTTTCGGATTCTGTGTCTCCCTCTCTCTGACCCTCCTCTGTTCATGCTCTGTCTCTCCCTGTCTCAAAAATAAATAAACGTTAAAAAAAATTTTTAAATTGATCCAAGATGAAATAGAAAATCTGATTGGCGTTATAAACATTAAATAATCTATCTAAATAGCCAAAATCCTTTCTATAATTAGAGAAGAATAAAAAGAAAAAACAGTTTCAATACAAATAAAGAAATGAAATAAAAATATATAGTGGGGAAATATAAATTAAAAAGTGGGAAAAATAGAAAGCACAAAATAAGAGGGTAAAAAGGAACCCAAATATTTAATAATTACAGCAACTATAAAGGGACTAAAATTTCCAATTAAAGGCCTGAGACTTTTTTTTTTCAATTTTTATTTTAGACAATTCAGCCAAAAGCTGTTTATAAAAGACATACTTAATATAAGAATATAGGAAAGCAGAATATAAGAAACATTCATATATGTGAATCAAAAGAAAGCTGAAATAGCATAATTAAAATCAAATATAAGAACTGTAAGGCAAATAACATTACTATAAATTAAAAGGACTAGTATCCTCTTATTTTTAAGAAGTTAAATTCACTAAGAAGGCATCATAATTCTAAAGTTATATGAACCAAATAAAAATTTCAAACAATTTTCATTATTCATGAATTCTATGTTTGCAAATTTACCTACAGGCAAACCTAATCTGTAATCCCAAAAGCAATACAGTACTTTTGTGGTCATCTACAGACATGCGTGGAGAGAAAAAAATTTGAGTAGCCCCAAATGCACATTTCTAACTAAAGATGAACAAGGTGATAGTCTTACCTAAAAGTTTCAGTTTTCATACAGTAAGCAGGTGTCTTTTTCATGAACTGTTTAATGCCTTATTTTTAGCATTTTTGTGCTTTTTTTTTTTTTTGGTGATTTTCCTGCTTAACATGGCCCCCATGTGTACTACTATAGTTTCGTAGTTTCCATAAGCACTAGAAGAGTGTGATTTGCTCACAGAGGAAACATATGTGTTAGATGAGCTTTGTCCAGGCATGAATTACAGCACTGTTGGTGTGAATTCAATGTTAATGAGTCAACAGTATGTATTAAATAAAGTATCTTTAAACAGAAACATACATAAAACAAAATTATGTATTGGTCAGTTGACAAAAATAGTGTTATCAGAGGCTCACAGGAACCTAACCTTGTATTTCCCCTAGGAGTAATGGTTCAATATTCACTATTTCAGTATTCATGGTAATTTTATACAATGTAATTATCAAAAACAGTGGGAACTGACTACATATAAAGCAAAAACTGACAGAATTACAAGTAGAAACTGATAAATTCACTATCAAAATGAAAGATTTAATATACTTCTTCCAGTATCTGGAAGATCAAACATATAAAAATAAGTCAGTAGGAATAAAGAAAATTTTAACAACACAATTAACATATTTTATCTACAGACAAATCAACACCAAGCCACTCTGATAGGATGTGATGATAAGAATGCAGTGTCACTTCTGTGCTATTCCTATAAAGATGTATAATCTGGTTTTAATCATGAGGAAGCATCTGACAGGACCGAACTGAGATATACTCTACAAAATAATGAGCCTGCATTCTTCAAAACTGTCAAGGTCATGAAAGAAAAAGACTGAGGAAATATTGTAAATTTAAAAAGACTAATAGACATGCTGGTAAAGGCAATGCATGATCCTGAGTTAGAACTTATAAAATCATATAAAATATAGCTATAATAGACATTATTGACAGAACTGACAAAATTTTAAATATAGATGTTAGACTATAGATAATATTGGGGAAATTGATAATCTTTTATTATGGGCTATGGATTAGACAATAGCATAGTATCAATGTTAAATTTCCTGATAATAATGGCGCTGTGGTTATATAAGAAATTATTATTAATTTTTTAAGTAATATACACTGAAGTATTTAGGGGTCATGAGTATGATGTCCACAACTTACTCCCAAATGGTTTAAAGTGAAATATAATAGAGAAAGAGGAGAGAGAGAGAGACAGAGAGAGAGAGGAAATCCTGAAGTAAATGAGACAAGAATAAGTAAATGGTGAACCCCAGTAAAGGGTATACAGGAATTCTTTGAACTACTCTTGAAACTTTTCTAAGGTTAAAATTAAACATGTACTGTTTAAATGTTTTGCTGTTGTAAATAACAAATTAATTAATTAATTAATTAATTAAATAAAACCTGAAGTCCAGAAATGAGGCTAGAATAATTAGAAAAGTGTGTTACCAGATGTTGTATAAAGATAGTTTCCACTCCTAGTAAGCAAATTGATTAATGAAAGAGCACTGTAAAGTTAGTAATGAAGACCAAAATAAAGCATATGAAGAACAGCAACAAGGAGTATGGAACAGACAAAACACAGGTTAGAAATGGATATTAGGGAGAATGATCAAGTGCTAGTGGTGGCCATCAGGCTTTGGTAAAGAAGTTTTTGTTCATTCAAAGCAATTAACTGAGTACCCCCATTTATCAGGTACTGCAGCCAGGCACTGCAGATACTAGAAATCACACATACACTTGAGAGAGTATCTTGACATCAGATGAGCAGTTTTCCAAGGCAGACAGACAAGAGCAAGGCAGAAAGCAAAGCCCCATTTGGAGAGCATTATTAAGAGGAATGGTTCAATATTCACTATTTCAGTACTCATGGTAAATTGATAGAACACAATTATCAAGACGGATGAGAACTGACTGTATATAAGGGAAAAACTAACACAACTACACGTAGAAACTGAATAATCTATTATTAAATATAGGGCTTAGATCCAAGGAAGCCTAAATGGAAGCCTAGTTATAAAAATCAAGACATGCAAGATAGGTTACCTTAAAAATAAAGTGTTTTTGTGAAAGGGCTTAAGTGTGAATAACAGGGGTCAGCCAGAATAAATGGACCAGTTGGTAATGCCTGTTTGGAAGGGCAAGTATCACAGTTTCCCTGATATTAGGGAATAATCAGAAAGCGGATGTATAATAATAATCCAATAAGTTAAATTAAATAAAATTTAGCACATAGTGAGTTTAACACTCAGCTCAAGGCTTAACACAGTTGTGACATTATTCCTCAAAATCATCCTCCCACCTGATTTGGTTCTTTTCACCCCGTACACAATCCCAAAGACACAGGATCAGAGTATGCACTACATTATGAAAAACACTGGCATGTATATTTATCTCCTCACCTAATATTCTCAGGGCAAACTTATTTCTTGTTCAGCTCTCCTTTCCAACATCAGGTGCAGTGCTGGGCACAGAATAAGTTCTAAATTAATGTTTGGTGAATGAATGAATGAATGAACAAATGAATGAATATTAATTTAAAAGGCATCAAAATTACAGCAGCAGTTACAAAAAAGAGAAAAGGGAAAGTAAGAAAGAAACAACCACACACACCATTATCTGCTAGTGTGCATTTTTAAATAAAATGATAAAAAGTTTTAAATGGTGAGAATCCAGAAGAAAAATGCATTAGATATGAGAGTGATGTTTTCCCTTTGTGGCAAGATCCTTCATCTTCTTCCCTCACTTTAAAACATCTCACAAAAGAATTGAAATCCAAAAAGCCATGTTTTTTGGAAAAGATGAGAGTTCCTTTAGCAAAGAAACTTCTTTAGCGCATTAATATTAAGCTCATGGTTGAATATATAATGTAATTCCCTTTGATGGTAGCCACAAATTGGTTACCACTCTTGGTATCTTGAATGTGACATAAATAGCCACAATCCTTTCAGCTGAAATAAAACTTAGATCTAAAATTTCAGAACTGAAATTGACTAAATATGGACAGAGTCCAAGATCTTGCAGCTTGGCTTACTCCCTCTGGAAAGATCATCATCACTTGTTATTTTGGCATTGTGTTCAACATGCTTTCATCTCCAGAAGCCCTGAATTCTTTGCTACAGACCAAATATTCAATTTTGATTCTCCTTACTTCCTTACACAGATTTAAAAAACCAACTGACTTATGATGAAGTAGTAGCCTAATTTTGGAGACAAGTTCTCAGAATGACCAGAATACAGAATACTTTGCCCAATGCCAACATTAAGGATCAGAGTAGGGTAGCAGAGACATGAGAACTGGAAGCATGAAGAAATTTTTAATCTGTATTTGTTCTCTTTTCTATCATTTATTGTCCAACATGGGAGTCATTTCTTGCTTGAAGAAACAAAAATCTATTTCAAATACTTCCATCCTCTTATGCAGAATCATGCAATCTTACAGTTGGATATGACTTTTAAGCAATGTTCTTCCAACTTTTGCCACAGCATCATGGTTTACACTGAACAGTTTAGAGGGAGGTGGAGATAGCATTTCCCCCACCACCAGAAATATGGTGGAAAGAGCTCCAGCCAGTTGTCTCCAGCCTTAATCAGTTCATTCTTTTGCGCCTAGATGTAGAAGAGGCTGGGATCCATTACCTTGGAGATCACATAGTCTAACTTACTCACAAAGAAATGCTTGCTACAACGATTCTGGCACAGGATTATCTGAGGTCTGTTTGCATGATTTCCATGACAGATTTCTCAATACTTCATGAAACAACTCTTTCTGAAAGATTTTCCAGAGGAAGAGGTTAAAAAATCTCCATCTAACTTCTGTAAATTGATGCAAATCTTGGCATTTGGACCTATAGTGGATACAACTACACATGATAGTTTTGAATCTCAGATTGCAAATATTGTATTTTTTTAGTTATTCTTTAGGATATACATTTTTAATTCTCTCAAATGTTTCTAAAATGACAAGCCTCAAGAACCTTTCACAATTTAGCAATGATCTCATTTACATGAAAATGTTTCTTTTTAAAATGCAGGGTCTAATATCTGAACACAAGATGTAATTAGATCAAAGCTTATTAAAATGTGTCTATTATTTCCTCAATTTTTATTTAATCAAGAAGAGAAAGGGAAGTTTTCTTCTTTTTTTCTTAGAAACTTCACAATTTTTGTTTGCATTGACCTTATGGTCAACGAAAAATCTCAAGATATTTTATGTGAGCAACTATCGAATCCAGTCATAGATCTTTCATTGTGTACTTATTTTTTTTAATTAATGAGCTTTATATTTTGTACATCTTTTAGCTTCACAGAAAAATTGAGCAGAAAGTACAACATTCCCATATGCCCTCTCTCTAAATGCACAAACAGCTTCCCATACCAGATATTCCACACCAGAGTGGTAGATTTGTTACAGTGATGCACCTACATCAACCCCTTAACCCCCAAAGTCCATAGTTTATGTTAGGGTTCACTCTTGATGTTTGACAGATGTATTATGACATGTATCCACCATGACAGTATTATATGAAATCATTTCACTGACCTAAAAATCCTCTGTGCTCTACCTAATCACCCCTCCGGCAACCACTAATCTGTTTTATTGTCTCCATAGTTTTACCTTTGCCGGAATGCCAGGCAGTTGCAATCATACAGTATGCAGACTTTGCAGGTTGGATTCTTTCACTTAGGAGTCTGCATTTAAGGTTCCACCATGTATTTTTTTTTCTCATGACCAAGTAGATTTATTTCAGGGATGTAAGACTGATTCAATATTTGAAAAATCACTGGAACCTACCATATGAACAGGCTAAGAACCAAAATTCACATGATCATATCTATCAGTACATAAAAGCATTTGACAAAATTCAATGCTCATTCATGATAAAAACCCCAAGAAAAATTGGAATAGAGGAGATCTTCCACAACTTAATAAAGAACATGTGCAAAACAACCTTAAGCTAACATACTTAATAGTAAAAAACTGACCTCTTCACCCAAAGACTGGTAGAAGACAAGAACGTCCTTTCTTGCCACTTCTTTTCAGCACTTTACTGGAGCTTTTAACCAGGGAAATTACCCAACTTAACTTCTTCCACCAGTTTTACTGACATACGTTGACAAATAAACTTGTATGTATTTAAGGTGTACAACATGATGATTTCACATTGAGATGTGTATACATTATGACATGATTACCACAATCAAGTTAAATAACACATCCCTCGCATAGCTACACTAGTGTGTGTGGAGGTGAGGTGAGGGAAGAACACTTAAGATCTAGTCTCTCAGCAAATTTCAAGTATACAATGTAGTGCTACCAACTATAATCATCATATGTGCATTAGGTCTTCATAACTTATTCACCTTATAATTGAAAGTTTATATACCCTTTAACCAACATCATCCCATTTCCCCATCCCCCAGCCCCAGGCAACCACCATTCTACTCTCTATTTCTATGAGTTTGAGGGCGTATTTTTGTTTTCATTTATTTATTTATTTGTTTGTTTATGTATTTATTTATTTTTTTTATTTTTTATGAAATTTATTGTCAAATTGGTTTCCATACAACACCCAGTGCTCATCCCAACAGGTGTCCTCCTCAATGCCCATCACTCACTTTCTCCTTCCCCCCACCCCGCATCAACCCTCAGTTTATTCTCAGTATTTAAGAGTCTCTTATGGTTTCCTTACTTCCCTCTCTGCAACATTTTCCCCCCTTCTCCTCCCCCTGGTTTTCTGTTGAGTTTCTCAGGATCGACATATGAGTGAAAACATATGGCATCTGTCTTTCTCTGCCTGACTTATTTCACTTAGCATAATACTCTCCAGTTCCATCCTGTTGCTACAAATGGCCAGATTTCATTCTTTCTCATTACCAAGTAGTATTCCATGTATATATAAACCACATCTTCTTTATCCATTCGTCAGTTGACGGACATTTAGGCTCTTTCCATAATTTGGCTATTGTTGAAAGTGCTGCTATAAACATTGGGGTACAAGTGCCCCTATGCATCAGCACTCCTGTATCCCTTAGGTAAATTCCTAGCAGTGCTATTGCTGGGTCATAGGGTGGATCTATTTTTAATTTTTTGAGGAACCTCCACACTGTTTTCCAGAGTGGCTGCACCAGTTTCATTCCCACCAACAGTGCAAGAGGGTTCCCGTTTCTCCACATCCTTGCCAGCATCTATAGTCTCCTGATTTGTTCATTTTACCCAGTCTGACCGGTGTGAGGTGGTATCTCAGTGTGGTTTTGACTTGTATTTCCCTGATGAGGAGTGACATTGAGCATCTTTCCATGTGTCTGTTGGCCATCTGTATGTCTTCTTTAGATAAGTGTCCATTCATGTCTTCTGCCCATTTCTTCACTAGATTATTTGTTTTTCGAGTGTGGAGTTTGGTGAGTTCTTTATAGATTTTGGATACCAGCCCTTTATCTGATATGTCATTTGCGAATACCTTTTCCCATTCCGTTGGTTGCCTTTTAGTTTTGTTGATTGTTTCCTTTGCAATGAAGAAGAGTTTGACGTTTTTAAAACTCATCTTATTAAATATAAATACAGTGATATCCTTTTTTCAATTACATATTACATATTTAATTACATTTACTTCTCACCTGAAAATAAAATTTTTATCCCTGTTTTATAAACAGTTAATTTTAATGGTTGATAACCATTTAATTTTGAACATGCCCTTTATGTAGTTCATCTGTGAAGTGATTAAACTGCAAAGGGTTGCAAAACATGTCATACTAGATAGGACACTATCATACGGCATACCACTAGGACCTTCTCTTCAACTTGGCATCTCACCACTGAAATATCACCAAAGTATTTCTTATCTGTAATCCTTCTCCTTATCTCTTTCTTTATTGTAGTATAATCAAAAACAAAGTCATACAAAGCCATACTCAGTTTATTAGTTAAGTAATGCTAGCTCACTGTAACAAACCAACCTAAAAACAGGTCAACTACGTTAAAATTTTATTTCTTCCTCCTATAAAGACTAAAATGTATTCCTGATTTACTGTAACTCTCCTTCAAGCAGTAATTCAGGGACAGAGACTCCTATCTTATGGCTCCACAATCTTTAATATGTGCCTTCAAAAGTTGTCATGCTCCCCTGTATGAAGATGTTGAGAAATATAAAAAAGCAAGTGAAGAAGGCATACTATATTGTTAAAAATCCTGGCCTAAAAAGTGAACCATAAAATTGATGAAAGTAATTGCTAACTGGGAAACCACATCCCAGTGACAACTCCACATTATGGAAGAAGGGACACAATTTAGAAGGAGACTACTATTTTTCTTTAAAACAGTCCACCCTTTTGGCCATCTTTTTCTTCAAGTCAGGCTCTCCCTAAGGGAGACCATCCAAAGTCCATCCAGAAACCATCCACATCAAAGTTGAAAACATCCCAGGAAAATGCAACTGTCCTCACCAAGTCCAAATGTACCTCCTTATGGTCCTATAAGTTAATAAATTATCTTCTACTTACCACACATACATTCTCTCCCTCCATCTCTCTCCCCGCTCCTTCCCTCCCTCTGTCTTTTTTTTTTCTCTCTCTTACCCAGAAAATAGAGAAGCATGGACAGGAAAACTATAATAAAAACTCCCAATAGGAAAAAAGTCACAGCAGTAATTAGCTGTTGATGGATAGGCATTATTAACATCTCCCTCTTACCTGATGGTAGAGAATGTTCCTACATTAGACTACCATCCTGCTCTCTGGCAGGAACTCTCTTGCCCATTGTTGTCTATTGACACTGGCTCCAGCCTTAGAAGGTTTGTCCTGGCCTCTTATCCTCTATAAATATTGAGGTATAAGCCCTCTTTGGGGTCTTGCAGAGCCTACCCCCTGCTGACGAAAGTTTGGGGGTCCAAAAACTGTTTTACAATTACAGGCCTTTCAGGCCAGGTCCACGGAGAAGTTGGCAATAAAAAAACCTTTAACATCTTAGTAGATTCTGATCCACTTCCACTCAGTTCCATGTGATGGAAAACATGGCCAAATTTATTGGTATAATTTTCAAACCTACCTGATTTCTTTAGTTCTTCCTCTCATGCCATTCTCTTGAACTCAGTGTTGTCTACCATGAAACCTTATGATACTTTATGCATGAGTGAGAATATAGTCTGATCTTTGTCCCACTGTTGTTTACCTGGAAAAGTCTTAATAACTCTCTGTTGCTCAAAGGTTTTTCGGTTTCATTTCTTACTGTTCAAATACGTAGGAGCAGACAGCTTTTCCAACTCTGCAAGACCCAACATTTCTAGAAGCTTTCTATCCCCTTTTATTTCTGCTTTCAAACTTATAATTCTTCCTATACTTGTTTTTTTTATAATACCTTGCCAAATACAGTAAGAAGCAACCAGCACACAATCAGGTGTCTGCACCCCTAGAGCTATCGATTTTGTAAGTGATTGATCTATTTCCAACTGATTACAGTTTTGCCAAATGTTTGTCCCTTACATATAGATCTCCATCTTTCTGGTCTTCAATGTGCATTTTTTTGCTATCTTGTGACTATTAAGCCAATGCCACATATTTTAATTATTGTTAGAGAAGTACCCTTTTTCAAGGTTCCAATTTTCATATTAATTAAAGACAAGCCAGTTGACATAACAAATAAACCACAAATTTTAAATGGTCCAAACACATTAGAAGTTTATCATTCACTCCTATAAAGCCCAAAATAAATGTTTCTGAATCCGTAGAAGACTCCCCTCCCAATGGTAATTCAGAGAACTAGGCTGCTTCTACCTATGGCATCACCGTCTTCCAAGGTCACCATATTGATCTGCAATGTTATTAGAAGGAGAAGACCCAGTGGATAAACCATATCTTAAAAACTCATATCACCTCTATTCACATTTAATGGAGAGTATGGAAAGGGCCACATCTGTTTGCAGAAAGGGCTTGGTAGCCTTCTCTGCCTTCATCATCAATGGGGAGTCTGAGAGGAAAGTAAATTCCAATTCCTGAATTAGCCTCAGAGAATATGCATAGAACATTCATTCTAAATTAGCGTATACTCCACAATCCCAAAACTTTACTATGAAATTTTCAGCAGACCAATATCATACCAAAAGAAACACGACAAATTGTTTGGACAGTAATTCAAAATTTGTATATATATTATTATAAACACACAATTAAGGAACAACAATAACAGGTGGTAATCAGTTACTGAAATTAGACTTAAAAAATATAAGTGGGATGGGGCGCCTGGGTGGCTCAGTCAGTTGAGTGTCCCACTTCAGCTCAGGTCATACAGTTCATGGGTTTGAGCCGCACAACAGGCTCTGTGCTGACAGCTCAGAGCCTAGAGCCTGCTTCAGATTCTGTGTCTCTCTCTTTCTCTGCCCTTACCCCACTTGTGCTCTGTCTCTGTCTTTCAAAATGAATAAACGTTAAAAAAATTAATATATATAAAATATATATACATATATACATATACATATATACATATACATATATATGCATGTACATATGTATATACATATATACATATATATACACATATACATATGTATATACATATATACATACATATGTATATATACTTATATACATATACATATATTATATATGTTATATAATACATATATTATATACATGTACATATATATACATACATACATACATATGGGAAAAACAGGAAAACAAACACACTGTTAGAATCATGAGATATCATGGGGTGCATGGGTGGCTCAGTTGGTTAAGTGTCTGACTTCAACTCAGGTCATGATCTTACAGTTCATGAGTTCGAGCCCTGCATGGGGCTCTGTGCTGACTGCTCAGAGCCTGGAGTCTGCTTCAGATTCTGTGTTCCCCTCTCTCTCTGCCCCTCCACCACTTGCAATCTCTCTCTCTCTCTCAAATAAACATTTAAATTTAAAAAAAAAAAAAAGAATCATGAGATATCATTAATACTAAACCATAATGTATTATAGTGAGAAGAGGAGGGTGAAGGGATGGCAGCTGAGGTAGCAATAAAATATTACCACACACCCACCAGAATGGCTGAAATTTTATCAATCTATCCATCAATCAACCTGGCAATACCAACTAGTAGGATATGGAACATCTGAAACTCTCATACTGTTAGTTAAGTGAAAATTGTTTGGCAGAATCTACCAAATTGGACCACATGCCTTCCTATTGCTTAACAAGCTCACTCCTAATTATGTACTCAACCAAAATGTGTACAGATATGCAACAGATGCATATGAGAATGCTAATGGCAGCATTATCAGTAATAGCCATAACTCAGCATCAGCCCACATGTCCATCAACAAGAGAACACATTTTTAAAGTGTATTTTCAAATAATGAGGTGTTATAAAACAAAGATTAAAGACACACTACTATTGGGGTGCCTGGGTAGCTCAGTGGGTTAAATGTCCAACTCAGTGGGTTAAATGTCCACAAGGTCGTGATCTTGTGGTTTGTGGGATCGGGCTCCACAGAGGACTCTGTGCTGACAGCATGGAGCCTGCTTGGAATTTTTTCTCTCCTCTCTCTCTTCCCCTCCCCCTCTCATGTGTGCACCTGTGTGCACTCTCTTTCTCTCAAAAATAAATGGATAAACATGAAAAAAAAGACTATTACTATATGCTGTCAAATGGATAAATACTGAAGCATAAAATGGAGTATAAAAAGCCAGATACAAAAATACATGAGATACTATTTGATTTCATAAAGTACACAAAGAGGTGTACTAATCATACAGTACACATAGAGGTGTACTAATCATAAAGTACACAAAGAGGTGTACAAATCTAATCTGTAATATTAAAGTCAGAATAATAGTTATCTTTGGCCTGGGGTTCGGGGAGTGGGGGGGGGGGCGGGCAATAGGTAATAGGAGAAGCACGAGAGGTTTCTGAGATGCTGGTAATGTTCAATATATTTATTTGGGTGCTTACACCATGGTGTGTTCACTCAGTAAAAGTAAATTCACTGTGTCCTTAAGATTACGCACTTTTGTAAAGAGCTAACGTTTGCATCAGTACATTTTGCTTTTATTGCTTATTTTCAACTGTAGACACCACAATCTGAAAGGATTAGTCTACTGACAAAACTACACTCATTAGTTGTTGGCACTATTTTTCTTCTTACACTCTTTCAAATTTTAGCTAGTGATTGTATTTTTGAGTTCACAATATTATTTACAATATTACATAAGTCAGGATAGCAGCTGTGATACTCATAAGTAATAAAATGAAGTCCACAGACACTTAGCACTTTTCAATGCTACCAGTTACTCATTTCAATGTCACTCAGCACTTGTATGCAAGGGTGATCACCCACAGGACATGTTCATTTCATTAAAGTAACCATCTGACTGATAGTTCTAGTCACAGTATCTGATCCACTACCTGTTCCAATAATCTCTGTGAAGTCAACAGGACATCATCAATTCTTAACTTAAAGAAGTCATCACTTCTTAACTTAAAAATGTGCTTCTTTAGGGGCACCTGGGTGGTTCAGTCAGTTGACTGACTACTGATTTTGGCTCTGGCCCTGATTCCAGGGTTGTGGGATAGAGCCCCATGCTGAGCTAAGCAAGGATCCTGCTTGGGATTTCCTGTCTCTCTTCCTCTGCCCCTCTCTCCCTCCCCACTGCTCATGTTCTCTCTAAAATAAAATAAAATAAAATAAAATAAAATAAAATAAAATAAAATAATGTGCTTCCTTTCAGCCCACATTTTAATTCCAATGAATTGAACAATCTCCAAAAGATTACTGAAATATTGAAAATGCCCCAGATTCCCATATCCATAGTCTTGGACCCTTAGAGATCTAGGGTCTAGCACATTATTTCTATTGCAGGCTTACATTAAGAAGGGAAGAGCCTGTTCCTTAATTATCCTCAATAAATGGTTTGTTGTCGAATGACTTGAAAGGGCTACTTAAAGAGATGCCAACAGGAAGGAGTATTTAAACAATTTAGATTTGAATCGAGATTCTGATCTTCTGTTTTACTTCTTTTCTCAAATTCTTCTCTTTGGAGTTTACTCTTTGCTACCTTTACTCCTTTTGAAGGTGAATGAGACATCTTTCTATATTTAAATACCATTCATGCTAATGGATTAGTTTCAACTCGAACTTTTTATTTTTCTCTTTTGGAGGCAGATAGTGTTCAATTTACTCTGTTGGGCATATTTCTAAGTGCTGGATATATAGTAACAATGAAGACATAATCTTGCCCCCCCCCCAACCAAAACTCACAGTATGTGGAGAAAAAAATTTAAAGTAAATACATTTAACTCTGAGATATGCACCAAGTGCAATGAATGCACTGAGGAAGTAAGAATCAATTCAACTTGGTGAATCAAGAAAACTTTAGAAAATAGATATTATCAGGGCCTTGAAGGATCTGTAATAATAACTTACATCTGTGCAGCACTAATTTGCAAGTACTTTAATATGTATTTAGTTTTTCCTTAAAGAAGAAATACCCCTGAATTTTATATTGTCATTATTGTTATTATACCTAACCTAGGTGATTTGACAAGGCCATTAGGAACATGAAATACTAGGATTAAGTTCAAATCTCTGAAGAGGCAGTAAGCTTTGGTAGGAGAGAGCACTTTGTAATCAGAATAACCTGTCTTTGAAATACTGCTTTGACACTGTTATGTGAGAAAATTATTTATCCCTTCTGAGCCTTGGTTTCTTGATCTATAACACAAGGTTATCTTCACATCTGGATTACTGTGCACTTTATATGAGATAAATACATAAGCACTCAACTAACATGTGTTTTGTTTTTTGATTAGATGCTGAGGATAGGGTGATGATATAGTAAATTAATGTTCTAGAAAAGTAACTGGGGCAGCAATGTGGAGAATGGATTGAAATATCAAGAAGCACAAGAAATGTAGGATAGTCAGGAATGTTTCGCAAAAGTGTAGCCAAAAGATGATGAATTGGGAACAGAGGCAATATCAGTTCGACAGAAAAGAGAAAAGAGTTATGAGAAACATTCAAATGTAGAATTGCTTTGATGATTGGTTGACTGTCAGGAGTGGGGAGGAGGGACAGGATAAATTAATAAGTATATAATAATGTAATATTAAATTAATAATATTAATTATATAATAATTAGTATTTGGGAAACTGACTAATGGTGCTGCCAGGACTAGAGACAGGGAATACAGATGGATAAGATGATCTGAAGGTAGATACTCTACTATTTTGGACACACTGATTTAGGCATGCTTGTTGAAGAGAAGTCTAAGTAGGCAATTAAAGACATAAGTCTAGAGCTCAAGAAAGATGTCAGAATTGCTTCTCTAAAGTCAAGGCATAGATGAGAGTTGAAGGAATGCTAAAAAGGAGATCAACCAGGTAGAACTTGTAGGCCAGTACAAAAAAAGACAAAAACTAAAAACCTGAGAAATAATAACATTTAAGGGCAAGGGCAGAGATGGGGTAGCAGGAACCCAGGAAAAACCCAAACATGATTAATCAGATATTGATTAATCAGATATTTAGAAGAAAAGTAGAGGAAGTAATATGACATAGAAACCAGGATAAGAGAGACTTAAGAGGAAGAGTCAACAAATAAATTACCACAGAAAAGATTAAAAACATGAGGACCAGTGGGAGGCCACTAGTAAAGTTTGACAGCTTCAGTGGATTAGATGAAAAGAAACTTATAGAGCATAAAAAGACGTAAGGAATCTACAGAAGATAAGCATGAACAAAGACACAGTTACAGGAAATAGTAAGATGTTCTTGGTGAATATTGAGTTAACAGGGTCATCTCTGGCTTATCTCATTTTTGTACAAATTAGGAAAAGACACTCCTTTGAGCAGGCACAGCCCCAAATATGTTCAGCTAGGCAAGAGTGCAGGCTGAATTTCAGCTTCCTTATCTCTATGCTTTTGTGCAATACACAGACGGTGCAGTCATTTGCAACATCTCTGGGTGAATGGTCCCATATAGGTGAAATGCAAAGTATAGGAAGGATAGCCCTAGGATATAAATATGGAAAGACATATTAAATATCGCCCTGTGGAGAATCTTGAATGACAGTTGAGACGTGTGTACTCAATTCAGGGGTCAATGGGGAACCATCCATGTCTGTGAAGTTCACTTAAGGAAGATGAGTTTGGCAGCAAAATGTGGGATGTTTGGGAGGAGGGTTGCGCAGGCAATCAGAAAACTACTTAGAAAGCTATTGCAATTCTATAGCTTAATGCACAGGTTCATTTTCCCTTTGATCTGATTTAACAAATTTTTAATTAAGTCTGGAAAAAAAGGTGGCGAGGGGCAAGGGGGAATCCAGAAAAAGCATTGTGTTTTTTCCATGAAGCTTTGGTTCCCAAATATAAAAAGAATTAGTTCTTCCAAGAGCAAATTAGGCAGATACAGAGAAAGGTAGTTTCTATTCAACTGGCAATATGATTTAGTGACCTGCTTTTCCATTTCTGTGAGAAACTTCAATGTTTTGAACTACTATTGGGGCCTTTCCTAGGGTCTTCCTCACATATCCTGCTACTGCAAGAAAAGTTGAGTCCTAGAAGGCCAGAACTTTGAAAACTAAAAAGTTCAGTCAAACCAATAACTACTTGGCCTTACATGGATTGTCTCTCCTGTTCATGCCATAAAAAAACTCACAAAATGAGGGGCGCCTGGGTGGCTCAGTCAGTTGAGCATCCGACCTCAGCTCAGGTCCTGATCTCACAGTCTGTGAGTCCAAGCCCCATGTCGTGCTCTGTGCTGACAGCTCGGGGCTCGGAGCCTGGAGCCTGTTTCGGATTCTGTGTCTCCCTCTCTCTCTGCCCCTCCCCTGCTCATGCTCTGTCTCTCTCTCTCTCTCTGTCAAAAGTAAATAAACATTAAAAAAAAAAACTCACAAAATGACTATTGTCTGACTTGTAATTACTTACTTGACTATTTTAACAAACAAGTTAAGCTGGCTTGATGAATCCAAAAGACATAAAAGAGTTAAAAGAGAAAAAAGAGAAAAGAAGAGAAGAATGAGAAGATAATGGGGAAGAGAAAAACATGGTAGAATGAGCTAGGAATTACTGGGTGCCTATTGTGTGCCTTGCTTCGTGTGAACAACATTGAGACACATTATATAAATCACATAACAATCCTGCTATTGCTATCAATATTTTATAGATAAGAAATCTGAATTACTTAGAAAATTGACTTACCCAATTATACTAATGGCAACTGATTAAAAAATGATGCCAAGTCATTAATAAAGAAATGAATACTATCATGACATTCCTACGACACAACAGTTAAACAAATACACTAATTCTATGTGACTCAGCAGGAGTAAACACTGACACATACTGTTGAGTAGAAAAAGTAAGTTTCTAAAGAATACACACAGAATGAAAACATATGTAACATTCTTTAATTAAAAAAGAAAAATAGGGGCATGCGGGTGGCTCAGTAGGTTGAAGTTCTGACTCTTGATTTTGGCTCAGGTGATGATACCACGGTCCTGGAATTGAGCCCTGAACTGGGCTCCACAATGAGTGTGGAACCTGCTTAAGATTGTCTCTCTCTCCTTCTCGCATACCCTTTCTCTCTCTAAAATAAAATTAAATAAATAAATAAATAAATAAATAAATAAAAATTTTAAATTAAAAAAAAAGAAAAAGAATATGCAGTTCATTCACTCCCAGCCAAGATGGAGTAACATTGATCAGATTTACCCTTTAACTTATCTCCTAAAACAATTAGAAATTTTTTTAAAAAATCAAAAAAAGGATACTAATGAAGTGAGCCACAGCTTACTGCCTTAAAAGAGGTTTCACTCTGTGATCGTGAAGGAACTAAGGGGTCTCCATGAGTTGAGGAGAGAGTGCTGAGATTCCTGGGAGATTACGGTGGCCAGATTTCATAGGACGAAGTACCAGCAAGGATAGAGTTGCACAGAGAAAAGAACCTGAAAATCTACAGAGGACCATTTTCTACCATCCCATCCCATCCCCATGAGCACTCAACAGAGCACTGATCAGGGCAGATATATGAGAAAATTGTCCAAGCCTAGGAAAAGCTATTGAAAATTATTAGAGGTAATAATGCCCAGCACCCATGCAAGGTGAAGACCAGCGTCTGTTCTGACCAGCCAGATTGCAAAACCTAATTCACAGGGGAGAGTGCCCAGGAAAGCGTTACCTCATTGGTGGGGAATAATTAATTCTAGCTGAGCACTGATCCAAACTTACCCAACAAATCGTTTTTTATGATTTGCCAGATGCAAAAGAAAACAAAGCATTTCCAAGTAACTAAAAACAAAGCTGAAAAATATTTATGGAAATACAAAATTGTCTAGTACCAAACAGGGTAAAATTCACAATATCTGGCATCTAATCAAAGAGCACCAGGCATGTAAAGAGGCAGAAAAGCACAATCCATAATTAGGAAAACAACAAATCAATCGAAATTGACCCAGAATTGACATAGATGCTAGAATTAGCAGACTAGGACACTGAAACATTTTTTATAACTATATCCTATGTGTTCAAAAGATTAAATAGAAACATAGAAGGTATAAAAGAAAGGCTCAAGGTGAACTTCTGGAGATTAAAACTACTATATCTGAATTCACTAGCCAGGGTTAATGGCATATTAGACATTGTGGAAGATAAATGAACTTGAAAGGAAAGCAACAGAAACTATCCAAAATGAAGCACACAGAGGAAAAAGAATTTTTTAAAAATGAAAAGAGCATCAGAGTGCTGTGTGACAACTTCAGTTAGAGTCTTCAAAGGAGGAAACAAAATAATAATAGAATAAATGGTCAAAATTTTTCTAAACTTTAGAACAATATTCACCCACATATCCAAAAAGCTCAATGAATCCCAAGACCAAGAAACATGAAGAGAACTGCACAAATGCATATCATAATCAAATTTCTGCAAACCAGTGATAAAAATGAAATCCTTAAAGCAACCAGAGAAAAAGGATATGTGACATAGAGAGGAACAGTTCTAAGGATTGTGTCAGACTTCTCATCTGAAACAATCCAAGTGAGAAGACAGTGATGCAACATTTTAAAGTACTAGAGAAAACAAAACAAACAAACAAACAAACAAAAAGTGTCATTCCAGAATTCTATACCCAGTGAATATACCTGAAAAAAAAAAGGCAAAATGAAAATATTTTCAGATGTACCAACGTTGAAAGAATTCACCACCAGTAAGACCTGAACAACAAAAAATATTAAAGAAAGCATTTTAGGGGGAAAAATCCATGATTTTATGAATGAGTAATATTAATATATTGATTAAGACCATAGGATCTGGGGACAGACTCCTTCCCTTCCTGTGTGACTTCGGGCAAGTAACACCTTTATGTTTCAGTTTTCGCATAAGTTGGAGATAATAACAGAATCTACCTTAAAGGGTTGTTGTGAAGATTAAATTGTGTGATGTGTCTTTTCTATTATTAAAATCACATATGTCTGTAGTAAGAGTAGAAAAACATGGATGAGAAGGATATATACAGAACAACCCCACTAATAAACAGAGTTAGGGAAAAAGAGCAAGACAGCCAGAGAAGATATGCCCCAAGGACTAAGTACATGATGAGTAAGGGAATGGAGCAATCCTCATCTTCCCCGGCCTCGTGAAAAAAAGGGAAGAATTCTGACAAGCAAAAGTGGGTAGATTATCTT
Organism: Felis catus; assembly: GCF_018350175.1. Lineage (NCBI taxonomy): Eukaryota > Metazoa > Chordata > Mammalia > Carnivora > Felidae > Felis > Felis catus. The sequence continues at coordinate 86,862,191 of NC_058375.1, read as the reverse complement.
CCAACTCCAACTATATATGAGAAAGTAAAGCAAAAAAACCATTCAACTATGCTTAATCTTTCAATCACTATGGAAGTTCAACTCCCAGAGACTGTGAACCCATAAAGATGAATATTCCTCCTCTTTGGGGATGGTTAGGCATGAAATCTAAGCATTGCTTAGAGATTTAGGTACAAAATACTTCCAGAAAGAAATTCTTAATTTTCAAATCTGTGAATGAGCTTCAGAGTCCCAGGATCCCTTTGAAATTGTATACAAATCAGAGTACATAAGAAAATGGTATGTGGGTGTGTGTGCATATGTGTGTGTTTAGAGAGATCTCATAATCTTCATCAGATTTTCAAAGACCTTCACCCCCCCCCCAAAAAAAAAGATACAAACTACTCAACAAAGGGAAAGCCAACTGAATCTAGGGAGCACATTAATTAGGATATCTGATTTAAAAAACAAGTTCTCTTCTCTTAAAGTCCCTGGAATTTTTGTCAGTCCTGATATTATCAAGCCAACTGAAATGCATTAAAAATGGAAGCAGACACCAGAATGCGATTTATTAACTGACCATGAGAAACACAATAGCTATACAATCTAAACTTTATATATACTCTTTTTTTTTTCAACGTTTATTTATTTATTTATTTATTTTTTGGGGACAGAGAGAGACAGAGCATGAACGGGGGAGGGGCAGAGAGAGAGGGAGACACAGAATCGGAAACAGGCTCCAGGCTCTGAGCCATCAGCCCAGAGCCTGACGCGGGGCTCGAACTCCTGGACCGCGAGATCGTGACCTGGCTGAAGTCGGACGCTTAACCGACTGCGCCACCCAGGCGCCCCCAATCTAAACTTTAGAGAATGCATCCACAGCATTCTTTCTCTTATAACCCAATTGAAAGGGGAAGTTATCATAATCCCAAGGTGACACAAATAGAATTAGGACTGAAAACACACAGATTATTTTGTTAAAAATCCTCCAAATAAGACAGTTTATAATTTTAATGTAATGTATGTTTATTTTTGAGAGACAGAGCATGAGTAGGGGAGGGGCAGAGAGAGAGGGAGACACAGAATCTGAAGCAGGCTCCAGGCTCTGAGCTGTCAGCACAGAGACCGACGCAGGGCTCGAACCCACAAACTGCAAGATCACAACCTGAGCTGAGTCAGACACTTAACCAACTGAGCCACCCAGGCACCCCCAAATAAGATAGCTTAGATGAGAACAGAAGACATTAAATATTTTGATCCTAGGAACATGCTCTTCTCTTTGAGAATAACTGGATGCTACTGGAGCAAGCTGCTTATAAGCTCCATGGTTTGTTTGTTTGTTTTTAATACTGTCTAGACTGTCTTCCATTACTGATTTTTTTCTTTATATCTGTTAATAATATTGTTTATGCTACTGCTCTAAATTGTTAATACAGTCTGGAAAGGGGAAAAAAACCTCTTAGTTTCATAATGCAACTCTAAAAATGCAATGCTATTGCTTTTACCTTCAAGGGCTAAAAGAATTCTCACATAAATTCAAGTGCCAATAATAACACGAACTTTATTATTACCAAGCAAAAATATGCCCCAATTGTCACCACTGAGTATTTCAATAGTGCATAATACTTATTGACTAAATTCTCAACAATCTGATCCATCTAATAATGTCCCTCCCTCCACATACATCTCATCCCATACTTCACCATGTGCTCCAGGGGAAACAGAAATTAGTTGTGCTCAAAGAAATAGGCTCTGGCACAAAAACAGACACATAGACCAATGGAATAGAATAGAAACCCCAGAACTAGACCCACAAACGTATGGCCAACTCATCTTTGACAAAGCAGGAAAGAATATCCAATGGAAAAAAGACAGCCTCTTTAACAAATGGTGCTGGGAGAACTGGACAGCAACATGCAGAAGGTTGAAACTAGACCACTTTCTCACACCATTCACAAAAATAAACTCAAAATGGATAAAGGACCTAAATGTGAGACAGGAAACCATCAAAACCTTAGAGGAGAAAGCAGGAAAAGACCTCTCTGACCTCAGCCGTAGCAATCTCTTACTCGACACATCCCCAAAGGCAAGGGAATTAAAAGCAAAAGTGAATTACTGGGACCTTATGAAGATAAAAAGCTTCTGCACAGCAAAGGAAACAACCAACAAAACTAAAAGGCAACCAACGGAATGGGAAAAGATATTCGCAAATGACATATCAGACAAAGGGCTAGTATCCAAAATCTATAAAGAGCTCACCAAACTCCACACCCGAAAAACAAATAACCCAGTAAAGAAATGGGCAGAAAACATGAATAGACACTTCTCTAAAGAAGACATCCGGATGGCCAACAGGCACATGAAAAGATGTTCAGCGTCGCTCCTTATCAGGGAAATACAAATCAAAACCACACTCAGGTATCACCTCACGCCAGTCAGAGTGGCCAAAATGAACAAATCAGGAGACTATAGATGCTGGCGAGGATGTGGAGAAACGGGAACCCTCTTGCACTGTTGGTGGGAATGCAAATTGGTGCAGCCGCTCTGGAAAGCAGTGTGGAGGCTCCTCAGAAAATTAAAAATAGCCATACCCTATGACCCAGCAATAGCACTGCTAGGAATTTATCCAAGGGATACAGGAGTACTGATGCATAGGGCCACTTGTACCCCAATGTTCATAGCAGCACTCTCAACAATAGCCAAATTATGGAAAGAGCCTAAATGTCCATCAACTGATGAATGGATAAAGAAATTGTGGTTTATATACACAACGGAGTACTACGTTGCAATGAGAAAAAATGAAATATGGCCTTTTGTAGCAACGTGGATGGAACTGGAGAGTGTGATGCTAAGTGAAATAAGCCATACAGAGAAAGACAGATACCATATGGTTTCACTCTTATGTGGACCCTGAGAAATTAACAGGAACCCATGGGGTAGGGGAAGGAAAAAAAAAGAGGTTAGAGTGGGAGAGAGCCAAAGCATAAGAGACTCTTAAAAACTGAGAACAAACTGAGGGTTGATGGGGGGTGGGAGGGAGGAGAGGGTGGGTGATGGGTATTGAGGAGGGCACCTTTTGGGATGAGCACTGGGTGTTGTATGGAAACCAATTTGTCAATAAATTTCATATAAAAAAAAAAAAGAAATAGGCTCAAGTGGAAGGTCTTTGAGGTCAAGATTAATACTATCTTGCCAATTACTCCTGGGACTACATATACCTATAAGAGACAATCAGTGACTCTTACCACTAACTTATGGTTGATCTCAAGCAAAAAGGAAAAACTTCTTCATTAAATGGGAATAGTATTTAGTGTGGAGATGCTGATTTTCCTTGCAAGGATAATTTGAATAGCATACTAATGATGATACATCTTTAAGAAACAAAAATCCTAACCATGTTGAAACCTTTCAATGCACTATTTCTATATATGTGCTCATTAAAAGAAATTTCTGGACATTTTCTACCAAAAATTATTTTAAAGTCTATTTAAATATTAAACATTTCTTATAGCCACTCATTAAATGCAGACTTGTGGAACCATTCTTGTTATTCCTTGCTATTTCTCTTCCCCCACTGGTATGGGAAAGGTCTATGAATAGGACCTGTGCCATTTCTTAATTATTTGGGGGAGAAAGGTTAGGGATGGGAAAAGAGGAATGAAATACTACTCATAAAGTAGCACTGCCATCCTTTTAAACTCTGTACTAGTGTAATCAGGGCTTACAAAGCCCTCATTTTAGAAGAGTCAGAAACTCTGCCTAGATAGCAAATAAAAATGATTCCAAGATAGGCACAATCCCCATAATATTTATGCTGGATAGAAATGGAAAATATTGAACTTGAAGAAAATAAGAGACATAAAAAAGGCATACAAACAAATGACTATTATAACCATTGAGAGAAAGAGAAAGGGAGAGAGAGAAACTTTTCAATATATGCCTCAAGATGTTCAAATGTAAAAATTATAACAAACTGAAATGGGAAATTGGTTTGGAAAATAAAAAGGGGAATAAATAACTCAGGTAATCTGCCTCTGAACCCTCACCCACACTCTACCACACCTGCCCTCATCATCCCTTTATCAGAATAAACACGCTTCTACTTTTTAAAGGTTGATAGCATAATGCAGAATCAAATCTCAGTGCAGTTCTGTCACTAGTCAATAATTAATCAAACATAGATTTATTGAGGACTTTCTAGGAACAAAAGTCAGGGTTCCTGTCCTAAGAAAGCTCACTGTGCATTCATTTAACAAACACTTACAGTTACAGTACACCAGGTGCTTAAAGATATATTTGCTAACAAAGTAGACATTGTCCCTGATCTCAAGGAGGTTACATTCTAACTCAGAAAACAGACTTTAAACCATTTACTCATTGTTCATTACAACTGTGATGAGACTTAAGAGCATACATACTGACTGCCTTGACCTAATTTTGAGAAACAGAATTTTTCCTAAAAATGGTGTAAGCTTTGAACTGTTTTTCCTCAAGTTCAAATTGAAGCTCCATTGCTTCCAGCTTTGTAATCTTGAACAAGTCACTTCTCTAACTGCCCCATACTTCAGTTTCTTAACTGATAAAGTGGCGATAACAACAGAACATTCTCTGTAGGTTCGAGGTAAGACTTAAGTAAGTTAATATATGTAAAGTGCATAGGATAGTGTCTGGCACATAAAAAAGCTCAACAAATGCCAGCTAAAATTACATTTATCAAAAACACGTGGAGTCAGGGAGAAGGGTGGGAATAAGAAGGAAAGGGAGACGGTAAAGTAATTCCATATAATGAGAACAGCACATGCAAACGTCATGAAAAAGGAAACAATACATTTGAGGAATGAAGGGAATTGAAATAGAAAATAATGCAAGATTGAACCAGAGAGACAGGCAGGGCCCAGATTCAACAAGGCCTTTTGGGCTCTCAAGGACTTTCGGCCTTAATCCAATTAGATGTTATTAAGAGTTTTAAGTGGGAGACTTCTAAGTGAAAACCTTACTTTTAATTTTTCATGGTTAAATTGTTTTAATTCTTATCTTTTACGGTTAAATTTTCCTTTCAAATAAAATAATCTTCAGTGCAAAGGATGTTTTATAAGGGCAAAATGGAGGAAGGGAGCTTAAGAAGCTATAGTTGCAATATCAGTGAGAGATGATGATGGCTTCAAACTGAGCGGCAGTGGTGGAGATAAAGAGATATCTAGGATGAAAATGCAACCAAAGGTTGAATGAGTCAATCTATATTAATTACTCTGTTAAATCAGATTTCAAACTTCTACAACAGGATGCAAGTGGTGCCATCCACTGAAATAAGGAAGATAAGAACTGTTTTGGAGGAAAATAAATGATTCAAAATTTGGACATGTGTAGTAGTTTCCTAGGGCTGCCAAACAAAATACCACAGACTGGGTATCTTAAACAACAGAAGTTAGTTTTCTGGCAGCTCTGGAGACTAGAAATCCAAGCTCAAGGTATCAGGAGGTTCAGATTCTTTCTAGGTCTCTCTCCTTGGCTGGCAAATGGCTGCCTTCTCTCTGTGTCCTCATATAGTTATCCCTCAATTTGTGTGTCTGTGTCCCCTCATCTCCTCTTCATATAAAGACACCACTCATATATTGGATTAGGCCCATCCCAATGACTCCATCTTAATTTAATCCCTCTTTAAAGGCCCAGTCTCCAAAACAGCCACATTCTGAAACACTGGAGGTTAGGGCTTAAACATATGAATGGAGGTGGAGGGAATAATTAAGCCTAAAACAGTATGTTAGGCTTGAGGATACCTGTGAGAAAAATGCATGAAAATGCTATAAAAGCAGGATATGTAATCTGGAGTTCACAGGAAAGGTCTTGGCCAGAACTGTAAACTGATTTTATCTATATATTATTGACAAGTGAAGTCAGGAGTGTGGATGATTTCACCAAAACTACAGAGAGATGGAGAATGGAAGAAAGAGATGGAGAACTGGTTGTCCAGAGTTTAGAAGAAGGAGGAGAAGAAAGATGTGGAGATGGAGGTAGGGAAATATTTTACAAATGGAAAAACCTTCAAAGGAGACAAAGAAGCAGCAACCAAAAACATGATAGGAAAAGAAAAGTATGAGGTCAAGGAAGCCATAGAAAGTGTTTCAAAAAGGATCAATGGTCAACTGTATTAGATGCCTTAGAAATGGCAAAAATCATAAATCTAATAGGAGATACCAATAGGTAAGGAGGTAAATAATAATACAAAGCAGTATTAAGAGAAATAGGACCATGGGGGCCTATGTTTATTCATTTAATACATACTTACGGAGCAGGCAGTATAATCAGTATTTGGAGCATAATAATAAAAAGACAAAAAATGTACCTGCCCTGATGAATTTAACAGTCTAATCAGATTTAGAATAAAATAATTAGGCAGAGCATAAGTGCAATAATAGGTTATTTGACTTCTGAAGAATTAGAAAGAGTTTTTTTATAATAAGGGACAGAGGGCTGAGGCAGAGACTAAGGCATTCCTAATAAAAGGAACAACTATTCCCCGAAGCACTGAGTCATGAAAGAGCCCAGTGTTCTGGTGAACAGAGATATATTCAATACTGAGAGAGTTGTAACATGAAGAGCAAAGAAATATATGTGTAAATTTGCATGTTGAAGCTACATTACAAAAGAATTTCCATGCCAAACTAAGAAATTTGCATTTTTCAATATCAATTGTGCCCAAAAGTTTTTCAACAGGAATGAAATAGTCAATTTTGTGTTATTGAAACATTGTTGACAGTAAGCTGGAGGATGGGTTGGAGTGAATAGAAATTACTAACAGGCACACCTATTAAGATTCTGTTGCAGTAATCCAAAAGAGAGGTAATGAAAGCTTTACTGAACTGGTTGCAAAAGGATATAGAAGGAAGGACCAACCAGAGCAACATTTCTTATACAGAATTGTTGCATTTTATTCCCCAAAAACGTAGGAGGCAGAAAAATGGAGTCAAGAAACAGAAGTCAATAAAACAATAAAATTAGGCAAATGAGATGCTTTTATTGAAGAACACAGGAGACTGAAATGGTCTGGATGTTTAAGAATGCAATTGGGGTGAGATAATATTTTGAAACAATAATCATGCTTCTCTCCAGCATTCATGCCACAGGGAGGGCATTCTACACTACCCCCCTCACAGTTGGATTGTTACAGCAAAAATGCAAAGAAGAAAAGGGAGAGTACATGTTAGCTTCTTACTCCAAAACAGAATTTGGAAATACACAGTACAAAGTTTTTGATGGAAAGCTTTTAAAATTGTGAGATCTTGATTTTGCAGATCAAAAGCCCTATGAAGGACATCAATTTTAAGCTTTAATTAATAAAACAGAAAAATCTGAGCTTAGTCAGAGCCAACCTTTTCCACCTATCGGAGAGAAACTAAACTTTCCTTGGGCTGGGGAAGAAGAAAAGAGTCAGAGAAGAAACTAATATTTATATACTAATATGACAAGAAACAAATATTTATATTTACATGAGACTCCAAGAAGTAGAGCCCTGTCTCTGCCTTTGATTAAAATGTTTGAGTGGGTGGGCGAGGGTGAAGTAAGGACAATAAATCACCCAGATTGGGGATTCAAGAGCAGCGAAGACCGAAAGACCTATGCCAGCTTGGCTCAGCTTTAACAGAGTACAACGAAGCCATCAATCTCCCATGTCTCCAAATTGGCATGAAAGAGCATCAGAAAATTTCCATGTCTACATTGGGAAGGTCTCAGCAGTAAATGACAAAGGACCAACAGACTCATTTTGTGTTATAAATGACTGGAGTGTGACCTATCTGGGTGTGTAGTGGAGACCAGATAGAAATACAGCCATCTCAGCAGATGCCCCCCCAGGACAAATTCTGACGACCAGGAACCAACATGAGTGAGGCTGCAAAGCAAGCATCAGCAAGTACGGGTGTAAACCAGGCAAAGCCCTACCTTTCCCTACCACCCACCATGCCCATTTATGCCTCTGGAACTTAAATGCAATCTCAGAAAGAAGTGACAGAGGGAGAGATTCTGAACCAAAGGAAACTAATCTGAAATTTTCTGCCATGAAACAGTGGTTTGGTTATAGAAAAATAAGAATATATTTTTGCTTGTAGAATTTCAGTAAGTGATGGAAATGTAGATCTAAATCTAAGAAGAAAAGGCTGGACCAGAGATCCCAGTTTGGGGACCATTAGCAGGCAGATGATAAACCGAAGCCATAGGAGTCAATGAGATAAAGAGTAAGGAGGACAGAGCCCTCAGTGCTGTAGCATTCAGGGGACAAGCAGAGAAGGATATAAAAATAGAGGCAAAACCCCCTTTTACTGCCCATTCCATTCAGAGATAAACAGAAAAGAGTACTGGTAGAAGAGAGAACAAAAAGTCCAAGGTCAACAGAATAAAAACTTACTTGGGATGCATGTTCCATACAGGCAGGCTACTAGTTGACCTGATCAACAGAGTTTCATGGGAACTATAAAGACAGAAGCCAGATTCAATACGTTCAGAAGAGAATGGGGAATTTGACAAAGTATAGACAGCAGGTACAGGCTGTGTTTTTAGGGAAATGGTATAGAAAGGAAGGAGAGAGACAGGGGAGAACTTTGAAGATGATATTCAGTCTCAGGAATGGTTTGAGTTTTTAGTCAGTCTTTATTTCCATTCTGAAGGTTTGTTTTCATTTTGTTTTAGGGATGAGGAAAGGAAGTATTATTGAAGATGGAAAGGGAGAGGAAAAACAGATAGAAAGGGATGATGAGTGATTTATGAAAGTAGCTGCGAGACTGTCAGTGCCAAGTAAGAGATGTGGCCTTGGAATGGAACATTAGGAAGGAACAAGTGAGTGAAATCAGAATGAATACTGAAATAAGGAGAGAAAAACTGAATTCATTGAATTCCATTATATTTTCCCCAGGAAGATGGCAATGAATAGTCAGCTGGGGGTGAAGAGGACAGAATGAAAGGAGGAGTGTCCAGAAACTTGATAATCCTAGCATAAACAGGAATGGATAAAGCACTGCTGAGCTGTTCTGAGGACCTCGCTGAAAGTGAAACCCTAAAACCTTAGTGTCAACACAGTATTTTCCACAAGAAAATTGATGGATCACTACGAATACAAAGAAAACTAAGACACAGGTTGCTGCGTTGGAGTAAACAAGTAAATAAACAATTGGAGTTAAATGTGATAATTCCTTTACAAGAGGGGTACATGAGATGCTATGTATGTAACAACTAGCTGTGTTTGTTCAGGAAGACTTCATAGAGGACGTGCCATTATATTTAGGATTTGAGGAGGAAGTTTCATAAGGGAACAAGGGAAGGAGGATTTCTAATTAAAAATATGTACCAACATATGGAAGTCATAAAAGATGTTGGTAATTTCAGAATATGGTGTAAATTTGACATGATTTAGAATGGGGTGAGGAGAACGGATGGTTAGAGACTGTTCCTCTAGAAAGGTAAAACTAGTGACCGCAATAAATTACTTCTAAAGTTCCTTATAGTTTTTCTTCAATGATTTTGTTGTTTTATTATGTAGGAGAGTCATAGGAAAGGAGGATTCAGGGCTATCATGAAATAGTATGTTTTTGAGGCTTAATAGTAGGACATGTTCAAAAGGAGAGGTAGAAAGGATACTCTACTATCATGTTGCACATAGCCAATTAATTCTTCAGGATCAATAGCTACAGAGATATAGATAGCTGATGATGGAGAGAGAAAGTGAGAGGGAGAGATTGATAGATATTGTATCTCTCTTGAAACTTCTGTGATTTCTTGGTTTCCTCTTTGGAAATCATACTTAAGACCATATTGCAGAGTCTTCAGTTGAAAAGAAAAAGGAAATGTTTCCTTTGGCTACAAATGGGGAGATATTTATGTTGATCCAGAAAAGACTAATTTGTGGCTAGCGGCACACCAGATAGCAGCAAGTGGTTTGCGCAACAATTATAGTTTGATAATCACAATGTACTAAGTGATGCTCTTTCCATAGTGCATCACTGGAGTGATCGAATGAAAGAAACACCATGTCTAGGAAGAGTGCAGTGGATTTCAGCCCTATAGATCTAGAAATATAAAATACTCAAGAAAAGAGTATTTTGAACCACTTTTGTTAACCTGTCTAACAAAGAGTCTTCACTGTCTGGAAATTGCACTGTAATCCTAATCTGACCGATCTCTTTTACAACAACAGATGATTTTGCTCTGTTCTATTCAGAACAAGTAAAAATTGCCACCTCTACATTTGCTTTCATTTACTTTTACTTCAGAAATATGAGCAAATTTCCTAAATCACCAGATTTATAAAAATAAAACTGGCTAATCTCAGATCCTCTCATGCTTTCTTAGGATTCCTAGCTTTTGTTTTAATTTTCCTTGCCAAATGCAGAATTTATTTTAATAGTCTACTAGTTACTATTGTTGTATTTAAAAAAACCTCCAAAACTAAGCAGCTGAAAACAACCATTTTATTTAGCTCAACAAGGACTCAGGATCAGAAATTTAGGAAGGATACAGAATGGCTGGCTCTCTTCTGCTCTGCAATATCTGGGCATCGGCTTGGAGATAACTTAATGTCTAGGCATATCTAGGGAGCTTGGGGCTGGTGTCAGCTAATGGTGTCTTCACTCCCTCATCTGAGACTTGAGTTGTAGCTACTGACAGGAGCATATACACATGGCCTCTCCTTGTGGCCTGGGCTTCCTCACAACTTGGCCATCTTGGTGCACTCACACTTCTTACAGGTGAACATGGAAAAAGCTCCAGCTTCTTTTATGACCTGGCCTCCAAAATCACACAGCATCATTTCCACCGAATTTTTTAGTTGTAGTGAGTCCCTAAGGCCAGCCTCATGTTTCCATGAGAGGAAAGTCAAGGAATTTACAGATATGTTTTAAAACCACCACAAAGAAGTAAAGAATTAAGCCTGTCCTCTCATAATTGTTCAATCGGAATAAAGTTTCAGTTATACTAGATAAATAAGTTCTGCAGCTCTGTTGGTCAACATAGTGATATGATAGTTAACAATAGGATATCATACATTTCAAAATTTGTTAAGAGGGTAGATCTCATATTAAATGTTCTTTTTTTTTCAAGTTTTTATTTGTTTTCTTGAGAGAGAGAGTGCAAGTGAGGTGGGGCAGAGACAGAAGGAGAGAGAGAATCCCAAGCAGGCTCCACAATGTCACCACAGAGCCTGACACGGGGTTCAGACTCACAAACTGCAAGATCATGACCTGAGCCAAAATCAAGAGTTGGATGCTTAACTGACTGAGCCACCCAGGTGCCCTTCATGTCAAACACACACACACACACACACACACACACACACACACACAAATAACAAAGGCACACATGGAACTTTGGGAGGTGTTGGGAGGTGTATTAGCTTGATGTGGTAAGGGTTACACAAGTGTTTGCATATATCCAAACTTATCAAATTGTATACATCCAATATGTATACAATTAAATGTATACATTAAAGATAATTTTAAAAAATAAGAATGGGTTCACAATTTAAACCAGATTTTTCAAAGTAAGGAAATATATCTACTGTACAAAGAAATTTCAAACTTTTTCAAGGCAATGTGGGCTTTACATATCAAATTCTTATTTGTTCTAAATTAATAGGTACTGGTGTTCTGAATTTACCTGTGTCCATTAAAAATTTTCAGAGAATTCAAACCTAATAAAATGTACTCAGTCCTGCATATAATATGAAATCCCCTACCATAATTGTTGAAATATTTTCTGAGAACAACGTCCATAAGGTCATTTAGAGTCACTTATATAAAAGTTCATGTTAAAATTCCTTTAAGAATTCTGTATCGGGGCACCTGGGTAGCTCAGTCGGTTGAGCGTCCGACTTCGGCTCAGGTCATGATCTCACAGTCCGTGAGTTCGAGTCCCGTGTTGGGACTTGGTGCTGACAGCTCAGAGCCTGGAGCCTGTTTCAGATTCTGTGTCTCCCTCTTTCTCTCTCCTTCCACGCTCATGCTCTGTCTCTCTCTTCTCAAAAATAAATAAACATTAAAAAAGAATTCAGTATCAAGGGGGGCCCCTGGGTGGCTCAGTTGGGTAAGCATAGACTCTTGGTTTCAGCTCAAGTCAGGATCTCACAGTTGATGAGTTCCAGCCCCACAGCGGGCTCCACGCTGACAGCACAAAGTGTGCCTGGGATTCTCTCTTCCCTCTCTCTCTGCCCCTCCTCTACTCTCTCTGTCTCTCAAAATAAATAAACTTAAAAAAAAAAAAGAATTCAGTATCAAGGGAAAGACTGTATGCCTTTTTGATAAGGGTAGTAAAACTGCTTTTCATTGACAGTTTGGAATCTCAGAGCCAATTTTTACTCTCCAATACAAGATTTATATTCATGCATTAAAACTTAGCATATCAACTTCCTTCATTTTACCTTTCTCTGATTTTTCTGATTCCATCTATCCCTACTTTATTAGCTTTACAGTTTATGTCCTATTTTCTAAAATATATCAAATCCTTTTAGAAAAGCAACAGAGTATACTAAAATGGAAATAAAGAAATTCTTAACATTAAGGTTCCTCTGAATATAATGTAACCTTCCTTTAATAATACCAAAGATTTTAACATCATAAATACCTTGGGATCAATGTGATTAACGTCTATATTTTTTTAAGTAAATCAAAAAGCTAGAAAGGACTAGGTGCTTCATTTTAAAATATCTTTATAGCTATTCTGTTTTCTGTTTTTCTCATAAAAACAACTGGAAGGCTGGAAATCTGATTTCTAGGAGTTCCTCTCTACCACTCAACAGAGGACTGATCCATTGACTTCTCTGCACCTTAGTTATTTCATGTGCAGAGGTAGAGACTGGAGGAGAAAATTGGGCATTTTTGACCTTTTAAAACTTTTGGATTTCAGGTAAGTGAGATTTGGATACGATGGAGGGATGGGAGGCATTTATTTATATCTGGTAAGTTTTTATCCATATGTTTAGCACCCACAATTCATACTTCGAGGTATTAAAATAGGGTTAGATTTTCAAATTACAAAGAAATAATAATGGTTAAAAATATACTTTGTGCATTATAATTTTTAGAATCCAAATTCACTGTTACTAGTGCCTAGTAGAAAATGCAAGAATTACATTTCCTCATTTAAAGTTATATTATATACAAACATACCAAATATCTTCATAAACTCATTTTGTTTACAATTGGAAGATGGGATTAAAAACCTCAAGGTGAATATAAAAACTTTTAGTATTTTAAAATAAATGTTGGAGTTCCTTTAACACTAAACCAAGTTAACTGATATACTTTTTATAATTTTTATGTCACTCAGCAATACAAAATGTATCTTTTTTTTGTCTTATGTGTATACTATAGCTATATGTATTCTATATAGGTATATATTTCCATCTTTATTCTCTTGGATATGTAGTAGAAAAGGAATAGTTATATTCTTATTTTAAGCGGAGCCCTTGTCTAATTAAACTGTACATATTAACTCATTTAGTATTTTAGCATTTATATACATTAGTTCCCTAATGTTCCCCAATGTTCTCTTGATCCTGAAGTGTTACAGTGAGAAAGAGACTAAACATCATGAGCAATTATGAATCCAAGATCCATTTCACTGTAGAAGCACTGAACAAACAGATCTACCAATTTTGATTTCACCAGTCATATTCGTGTCGGAATTTTAGGAAACAAGGACAGTAACTTGTTTATTGGCTTCCAAAGCAAAAGTCTTCCATTACCACCAAAGAGATTTGTAGTATAAGATGAAATGTATAAGAGCACAAGATCTGATTGGACATAGACAGGCCTGGTGTGAATCCTGGCTCTGCCTCTAGACAGAGTGGGTGCCCATGGTCCTGATATTTAATCTCTGTCATCTCAGTTTTGCACAGTGAAATTAAAGAATAAATTCTGCTTCATAGGGTGGTTTTGAAGAACAAACGAGAAAATTTATGAAAGTGTTTAGAACCATGCTTGGCATATAGGATTGTATCCCATAAAGAATTTCCATAGATATTGATAAATATAGCATAAAACTGTTAAATTGTTTTCTGCTCTCCATCTCCATATCACATGTAGAAAAAATTATGTGCATGCTATTATGTGATAAAATATCATTTAATATCTCCAGGAATGAGATTGAGAATATATGTTACTTAATTTACATAGACCCTAAAAGTCTTAAAAAGAAGAGAAATACCACAGCAGCTTTCACTCTCGGCTCACTCTTTTCTCTTAAACCATCTTACAGAGGATATCTCTGGAATCTAGTGGCCCTTTGGTAGCACTCTAGTTGCAAATAAGTAATATAAACCATTGCCCACTCAAAATTTGCAGCAGCCATAACATAAAATACCAGCACCTTGACAGTTTGGGCTGCAGTGGCCAATTACTCCTTGAAATTTTGAAGCAAGCTCAGCTGACCCTCAGGGTAAGAACTGACTAAATCCTATGGTTTCAGGATCAACATGGAAGGGGCTCAACCCCGAAGATTATCTGCTCAGTTCCTACTGTGCATGGATGTCTAAAATTCTCTTAACAAGAAACAAGGTTATTGCTTTCATAATTAGTGATAAAGCTTAAGTACCTTGAGAGAACTACTATTTATTGAGCATGTACCATGTGGCAGAGACTTCTGTGCTTTCCATCTCATTAACTCATTTAACCAAAACCACAAATCCTTGCCGTAGAAACTGCTATTATTTCATTTTACACACAAGGAAACTGAGGCACGGGGAGGTTAAGTTACAAGCACATCAGTGTAACACTGTAGGCGGTGGATACAGGATTTGAATCCAAGCGGTCTGGCTCTTGAATCTCTGTTTTTAATTACTATGCAAAATTAGGGGCAGAAGACTAACACAGAGTTGTTGTTGTTGTTTTTCTAAGATTTTACTGATGGACAGGAGGGAAGATACTGAGAAGAGAGGGAAGAGACACAAATGGCTCAACAAAGAGTAGCAAATGCAAAGAAGGGAGAAAATGACCGAGTAAAAATTGGCAAGCAAACACCTCAGGGGGTTCAGTTTTGTCAAGGTACTATCCTAGGGACTTCTTGGAGTCATTTTGGTAGACTTCTTCCATTCCCCAGGGACTTATTCATGAAGGCAGATGTCTGGAAGACACCACCTGGAATCTTTCCTCAAGGTTTCATCCCCATCAGCACTGAGCTAGTGCTATACTTAAAACTGTATTTTGAAGTATAAGCTAACTAATAGCATCCTTTACTGATAATTTATTAGCCTATAACACAATCCATTTTAAGAAAGCACCTATAACAAAGTATAATCAATTTTTATAAATTTTCTGTTATCACTGCTAAAGACTGGTTAGAGCTAATTAACATTTATTATACTCTGACATCTTCACACATGTAAATTTTAAGTGCTACCCAAATGTTCTATTTTTTTTTCCTAAGGTAAATGCCAGGTTGTTGACAAATGCTTTATTAGAAATAAGCTATGCATGAAATTAAAGAACACTCTATTTTCATTTCAGCAAATAAGAGCTATTTAAAGCTGAACTCTGATGGGCAGCATAGCTTTCCTAAGTGGCTTACAAACCTTAGAGTTATATAAACCAACATCAGAAACTTGCCAGGCTACATTTCCTATGACCCAAGAAACTTCTTAGAAAACAGAGAAGAAGGTTATCAGGAATGACACAGGAGTCAACTACATCCTTGGCAGGTGCTTAATCCTAGTAAAGATAACACAGGTCATGTTGGTCTTATACCCTGATATGAGCCAGTGTTGAGAAAATCTTATTATTACTCTTCACTGATAATATTTTCTATGATCAGATGAGGTGACCAAAAATATAAAGATAGAGTATTAACTGTCCCACCAAATTTGCCAATTTTGGGTTCACTAATCAGTGACTGATCCTTTGAGTAGAGAATGGTAAGTGTGATGCAAGATCCATGGGCTACATTCCCATCTGGGTCAACTTTCTTACTTCCCAAATTTACATTGGGCTGAAACACTAACCAAACCATTTTGAAATATTTTCCTTTAATGACAACAAAAGTTACTGTTGTTGTAACTGTTTCTTGATGATTCCATCTTACACATGTCATAATAACTCACAATCAGTGAAGTGACATTATGGTGATATGACATGAGCATCATTTCTTATTAATTCATTCATTCAACAATTACCTAACTGATGCAAAGCACAGTTCTAAAATACTTACAGAAGTGAGCAGGATAAAGTCCCTGAATTCATGAGTTTTATATTCTAGGAGGAGGCAGACAGTAATCATATATACATAAACAATAAAACTTCAGAGGGAAACAAAATAAGGTCATAAGAAAATGTTGAATGTTGCTGATACTTTAAGTAGGGTTGTCAAAGAGTCCTCTCTAAGGAGCTGACAATTCAACTGAGACCTAAATGGTGAAATAAAGTCTGACACATCAGAGAAAAGAAGGTTCCAGGCATGGAAAACTGCAGTTGCAAAGGCTCTGAGAAGTGTACGTGCCTTGCTTGTCAGGAGCAGTGACAAGGACAGTGCAGCTGACACAGAATGAGAGAAGCAAAGATCCATTTGAAATGCTTCCTCCATTGTGTAGAGCTTTGAAGGACATATAATGAATTAGGGATTGTGTCCCAATTTCAATAGGAAGACTTATCAGGGTTTTACAAAAAGGAATAATAGGACTTGACAAACATTTAAGAAAATACCTTTGGCTGCTGATTGGAGAATGGCCTTGAGGTTTGGGGATGGGAACAATTGTGGCAGTTGAAAGATCTGTTTAGGAAACTTTTGATGTAGTAAAAGTGAGGGAGGATGTTGACTTCACCAGTGCAGTAAAGATGTTGAGAAGCAATCAGATTTGGGAAGTCACTGGAGACAGCACCAAGATGACTTCTAGATGGATTATAAATGGGATGTAAGAGAAACTGCATCATACAGTGTTAGCAGCTGCCCTCGGCTATAAAGTTCTCACTGAGCTACTTATAGCAATGAAAAAAAAAGAAAAGGAAAGAAAAAATTTGACTTCTAGAAGAAGAAGGGGAAGAGGAGGGGAGAAGGAAGCAGCAGGAGGAGAGAGAGGAGGAGGAGAAGGAGAAGAAGAAAGTCCATAACCATGGGTATAATAGAGAAATGTAGTGGTGTGAGTTTTCTCTTTGTTCTGTATTGCTAAAAAAAAAAAAAAAAAAGAAAGAAAGAAAGAAACGTAGGTTAATCTGTTTAAGAGAGCTTTCAAACTTTTCTGAAATGAAATATACTGGAAGTTTTCATCTGCTTCACTCCTGTGGCATTAAATGAAAATGCAAAACTCTCAGAACATATGTGGGAACATATTGGATTCTCAATGTCTAACTCTTCACTGGTTTCATTATAAAACCTAATCTCTAGATTCTTGGCCAATTAAAATGTTCTATCTTCATTTTCTCCCGAGCCTTTTGCTCTATCAGTTGAATTCCTATTCCTTGTACACAATGCGTACAACTGTTAAAAATGGATTTTAAAATTGGCCATTTTCAGGGAAGCATTTGATTTACATCAAGGTATGAGAAGGTCAAAGCTTGTCAAACATGCCAACTACTACTAATATTATATTGATTCCAGTGAAAATCATTTTCAACTGTTCTAAACATATATCTTATTGTGTATTCCAAATTCAAACAGACCAGCTCAGAGCAGGGTACCATCAACCTGGTCCCCAACAGAATTTCTTTCATGTAATTGTACTTTGCTGTATGGCCATCAATCCACATTGAAGGTTATTAAAAGAAACAGTTCTCTGAAATTCATAGTTACATTCATTTTCAGGATTTATAAAAAAGTTTCTTTATTACATCACAAACTGTCCTTTTATGAAGTTCTTCCCCAGAGATAATCCTGTCTGACCAGAATATTAAAATTGGCTGCTAATTGCACTTTTGCAAAATAAATGATTTTTTTTTCTTAGAATTGCTATGAAGGCTGTGACTCAATTTTCCTTTTTGTACAAGTTGTTTTAAAAAATTCCAAGATATTTTGGGTTACATAGAAAATACTTAAATAGGTCATTACAGAATGCATGTTGATATTTTTTCTGTTTTCCTTTTTTTCTCCCCCTAGGTTTTATAGATTCCCTGTTATGTTTATTTTATGTAACTTTATGTAAACTTCCGGAAAAAATTCAAGATCGGACAAACTACTTAGCCCTTCTGGATTTCAGTTTCCTCATTCTAAAACTTGAAAACTGGATTACAAGATTCTTTCCTTCTATAATTGTGAATATTCAGAAGATGAAATATGTACTTCAGTTCCAGAGATAGGGAAAAAATTTTAGTACTCCTCAAATCCCAATACAGAAGCAGCTGCTTACTCTGCCTACATATAAAACCAGCACTGCCTTCAGGAAATGGAAAATCCAATTCCTTATCCTATCCTGTTAAGATGCAAAGTCACACTCATTAGGCCTATACACTTGAAGCAACATCTTTGAGTTCTTAAGAACACATGGGGTTATTTCGGGTAGCTATAGCTCTCTGGCAGTTTTAAACTACACTAAATAGGTCAGTTTATAATTGAACCCCCAAAATGGATAAAGAAACAATTTTTTTTATCTGTCATCAATTTCAGGGGAGTATTTTATTTTGGCTTGAACTATTGTCAATTACCTCTGCGCTCTCCTTTGTGAATCCAGAAAATCATAAAGTGAAATTGCTCCCCAGACCAGATACTGGCTCTCATCACGCCAAGCTAATACAAACACAAAAACAAACAAACAGGAGATGTAAATGAGCAAAAATCTGAAGGCAGTGCCACTCTGTAAATCAACAAGGAGTTACAAAGTAATGCAGTATTTTTTAAAACTACTTTATGCTGTGCCTATGCCAAGAGCATGAATCGCGACTGGCTCCAAGCGCTACTCTATTTCACTATCATATATCTTCCACTTGGGATTTTTAAAGTGATTTGCAGACTGAAAAAAGTGGGGGATGATGGCTTTTGAGTCTCCCATAGTACTGCAGTCAGCGTGGGAACTGAAAACTGCAGGCTGACTGCCTCAAGGAGTGTGTCTTCTGCTCCATGGTCTTGTCTGGAGACTAATTATTGTTTTAGACATCCCTAGGCTTTCCCGTGCACCTTGTATGAGAAGAACCTATTAAATTTTATGCCTTGGGATTTCTGCCCAACTTGTGAACTCTGCCATTAAACTAAATCTTTTCTCTACCTGTTTTGTCCCTGCCTCCTTCCAAGAAAAGAGTTTACATCAAAGTAAATGCCACAGTGACCAGTAAAAAGATTTAAAAAAAACAAAAAAACAAAAACTATTCTTTTCCTTCAGATATCAATAAGATAGACATGCAAATTTTCAATTCTTGTTCCATATTCTTTATTTGCCATCTTTCTTGCTGATTTTCCCATATTCAAGCCCGATGTTTTCAGTTCTTTCAATGCAAGAGCAATGCCAAGTAACACACTGAAAAACTCCAACACAGATGCCTAATCATTGACTCTACTCTAATTTCTTTTGATTGCACTCTTTTGGTTAGATTCCCATGTAGAAACCAATAAAGAAAAGATCGTCCATATTTTAGAAGGCCTGTAAATGTGAGCAGATTGTGTATATGTGCATGTGTGTGTGCATATACATGTGCATGTGTGTGGATAAAACAGCTCATTAATCCTGACTTCCAGAACTGCTCCTATTTTCAAGTTGGATTGATAATAAAGTTTCCCATCCATTCTTTCTACATGAGGACCTAGATAGGGAAAAAAAAAAAACCTTAGGAAAAACCTAGGCTCAAGTAAACTAAATTCAGGGAGGTTGTTTTTAACTATCCCCATCTGAAACTGCAGAGTTTCTATCACACAGAATATTCTACAACTTAGAACAGTGATATTTTATATCACTAATATATATGTAATTAATAATAAAGTGTAAGATTAAGAAATTGATCAAACCATTATTACTGTAAATAACCCAGGCTTCTGAACAACTGAACATTCATTAAGCTTATAAAATATGCCCAAAAGAACTCTACTTGGGAACTTGCATCACTCTTACTTCCTAAATTTGAGATAATTTGGAGATAGAGAACAAAGTATTTTAAATTGCAGATCACACAGTTTTCTCATCCAAGGTGACTGGAAGATTCCTATTTTCTTCCATTTTACCGTCCTTCTAGAAAACTAAACTTTCAAGATTTATATTTTAACTTCACTGAGTAACAATTTTTTTTTTAATCTCCCTTAGAAATCAGGGGCAGCTGGATGGCTCAGTTAAGAGTCAAGGGTCCAATTCTTGATTTCCACTCAGGTCATAACCTCATGGGTTCACGAGATTGAGCCCTGCATGGGGTTTTGTGCTGAAAGTGTGAAGCCTGCTTGAGATTCTCTTTCCCTCTCTCTCTCTCTCTCAAAATAAATAAGTGATCTTTAAAAACAAAAATTAAAAAATATATAAATTTACCTTGGTAATCAAATACCTTTATTGAATCCTGAATCAGGATCAACAAGGAGATTTTATTTTTTTAAATACATATTTATAGGGTTGCCTGAGTGGTTCAGTTGGTTAAACGTCCAACTTCGACTCAGGTCATGATCTCCAAATTCAGCTCAGGTCATGATCTTGCAGTTTGTGAGTTTGAGCCCCACGTCGGGCTCGTGCTGACACCTCAGAGCCTGGAGACTGCTTTGGATTCTGTGTCTCCCTCTCTCTGCCCCTCCCTCACTCTCTCTCTGTCTCTCAAAAATAAATAAGCATTAAAATTTAAAAAAAAAAATACAGATTTATAAAACTAACTCCAAGAAATATGATCCAGTAGGTCTGAGAAGAGTGCAGAAATCTGTTTTGTTCTGTTAATTACATATTTTATAATACATTAGGCTAATTACATAATTAATATATAATAATATATTATACATTAATTTTTACATTCTATATATTAATATCAGATACAGTAAACTTTAAGATAAAGAATATTAGCTGAGGTAAGATGTTCATAATGATATAATAATGACAAAGGGTTAATTCATATCAAAACCTTAACAATCATAAATATGTATATACCTCATAAGAGCTTCAAAATACATGAAGCAAAAATGACAGAATTAAAGAGAGAAATACATGAAGCTATGTAATTGGCAGTTGTAACACCTTTCTCTCACCAACTACTAGAACTAATGTTAAACATTCAGCAAAGAAGTGCTGAACAACACTATGAACCATCTTCATTTAATTGACATTTATAAAACATCACATCCAACAACTGCAGAATACATTTTCTTTTCAAGGGCACATGGTATGTTCAACATAATAGAAAATACTCTAGGACAAAAACAAGTGTCAATAAACTTAAAAGAACTGAAATCAAGCAGCATATGTTTGTTCTCTGACCAAAACAAGATAAATTTAAAAATAAATAACAATAAGACATCTAGAAAAACCCATTACTTTGGAGGGAAAACATAATTTGAAATAAGCCAAGGGTCAAAGAAGAAATTACAAGGAAAATTAGAAAACATTTCAAACTGTATAACAAAAAGACTAATATTAAAATTTAAAGGAAGAGCTAGAGTAGTATTTACAGAAAAATGTATCTCTTAATGCTTATATTAGAAACTAAGTAGAAAGGTGTAGAATCAATAACATTAAATTCGATCTTAAAAAGCTAGAAAAAGAAGTATAAACAAAACCCAAACCAAGCAAAAACAATGAACCAGAAAATAGGCAAATAGGGAAAATTTACAAAGGCAAAACTTTATTCTTTGAAAAGATCAACAAAACTGATAAATCCCTAGGAATAATGAAAAGAAAAAAGGAAGAACACAAACTTTGTGCACAAACTTTGTGCACAAACTTTGTTTATGCATGACTGAGGAGACCATAGGTTTGCATGGTAAGGAATCAACATAAGAACTTTGTTAATATAATGTCTGCTTTTTTTTGATACATCAGTTAACTCTTCATATTCATTTCTGAATAAGAAGCACTCTGGTAGGGGTGCCTGGGTGGCTCAGTCGGTTAAGCATCTGACTTTGGCTCATGTCATGATCTCACCCTTCATGAGTTCAAGCCCCACATCAGGCTCTGTGCTGACAGCTCAGAGTCTGGAGCCTGCTTCAGATTCCGCCTCTCCCTCTCTCTCTGCTCATCCCCCACTCACGCTCTTCTGTATCTCTATCTCTCAAAAATAAATGAACATAAAAAAATTGTTTAAAAAAAAAAGAAGCACTCTGGTTGTAACTTAAAGTTACCTCATAAGCCTCAAATTTCTGAAATTCTATCAGGCGGTTGAAATATAAGCATGTTTATGTTTGCATGAGAGAATGGCTCCAACGATTAAATGATGGTGACAGCTATTAATTTTATGTACAAAATAATTATTAAGAACTTCCAAATAGTTAAAATGTGAAATAGACTGACAGCTAGTACAAATATTAAGAGTTCATTATCCAGACAACTTTAAAAATAAGCATGTCATTTTGAGCCTAAAAATATGCATGGAAATACAAAGAAGAAAAACAGAGATTAGATCATACCTAAATCTAATATTTGTAGAAAATTATGTGGTGTGCTACTATCTTTAACACTAAACAAAATAACACATTGAACTTAATTGATATTTAGTTGTTTAATTCAATTTATGCTCCAAGTATTCTAAGAAAAACTCCTATTAGAGAATTTTTCACAACTTTTGAGATAAAATTCAAAGTAGATTGCCCCCTCAAAATTTTCTAGACAGAAAAAAACCTTCCAAAATCATGCATGAGAGTAATCATAATAAATCCCTTAAATCACACATAATAATGAATATAAGGGGTGTGAAATAGAAAGAAATTAAGGCACTCCAAATATCTTCATTAATTAAACTTCAGAACAACAGACTTTAGCAAAATGTTGTAAAAAAAAGGCATTCCTACCCCTGTCACCTCACCCCCACCCCTACCCCCTCCCCACCCCACCCCACCCCACCCACCAGCCAATAAAAGGCATTCCTGGAAGTTTTGAGTATAGGAAATCTCTATCAACATTTTACAAAAGCTGTTTAGAAGACTATTATAGATTGCCATTTGTTTTCAGTAGATGAAGATAAAAGTTTTTTATGACCTGCTAGCATTATAAATTCTGCTAGAAAATATGTTACTTCCCAGGTGGAGCTGATCAGGACAGCCTTCCTACTACCCTCAAACTACCAGCCCTTAAAATTTACAACATAGAAAAGGCAAGAGAAACAGAGAAACAGAGAGAGAGAGGAGGAGCTAATCAGCAGCCCAGATTCTCTTTCCAAACGCCCTCCACTCCCAAGGGATACAGCTTTTAAAAGGACAGAGAGAGGCCAGGAGTGTTGCAATAATTGAAGGAAACAAGAGGTAGAGGAAAGTAGCTTTCCTCCAAAGTGGCCCTAAGGCCTTCTTTGTGCCAGGGCTTGCATTGGATACTGAGGATATGGAGAAGAATCAGGTGAGGTTTCTGCTCAGAAGGACCACACAATGTAGCGAAGAAGGTATTTCTCTCAACAGCCATCTATATACCCTCTGGCTTTACTTCACTTCTAGTCCATCTTACACTTAGAGAGACTCCATTCTGCCCCAACCACAGCACTGTAATGGCTCTCACTGATCTGTATTAAACAAATCCAATAAGCATTGGTCTCCCCACTCTGTCCTCCTCTCCCAGCTCTGTGAAGCCACATTTTCTTGAATTTTCTTCTACTTCTCTGGCCATTTCTTTCTGTTTTCTCCTGCTCAGTGTTGGTGATTCTCAGGGCTCTTTCCTCCACCCTCTTGCTAGGTGGTATCAGTTCAACCAAGCTGCACTCACAGCATTTCCATATGTGGCCCAAAATGAGAGAATTATTCTAAGACCAAGAATGGAGGGACAATGTAAAGAGACTGGACTAGGTCCCTAAGTTAAACATTTACTGATTCTTCAGAATACACGTACTCAATCAGATATCATTTATACTTGCTCAGACATTAGCCATTCTCATTTATTTTTTTTTTAAGTTTTTATTCATTTATTCTTTGTGTGATCTCTACACCCAACATGGGGCTTGAACTCATGAACCCAAGATCAAGTGTCACATGCTCTTCCAACCAAGTCAGCCAGGCACCCCAGCCATTCTCATTTATTATCAAGCATTACTCAAATTTTAATCAGTATTGACTCTGTATTGAAATTTTAAAAAATCAGACTCCTATTACCCACCTGTATAGAGAAGGCCTCAGTAACAATTGTTCATTCTTATATGTGAATTAATTAACAAGTGAATTACTATGGTAACAACTCTTTAATTGGTTTAGGGAAACCATACAAGGTCTCTGTGACTGTGCATTTACCATCCATCTGCAAAATACATTTTATGTATATGTTGGGTCTTCAATTTCTAGTCTGATTAATCAGAGACAATTTTCCAGGAATCTGAAGTATCATGGCTTCATGAACCCCCTTCCAAGGTAACTTCTAGGTAGTTAGATATGGGGTAGGGTAGACACGGCTCTGAGTTTACAGTACAACTGGGTCTACATATCAACGGAACTTACCTGAAAGTTTCCAATTTATGGAGAAGAGAGTGGGATGGCTTCTGCTAATAGGTCCTGAAGATCAGGTAGCACATATTACATCCCGGAGGCTTCTAGCTGAAAAGACCTGGGAAGAGGGCAGGAAGACAGAGTATATCATGGAAGGTTAGGAGGAACCCAGACTGAGGATATGGGATCAAGGGGAAGACAAAGAGGCCCTAGGTTGAAGGACTTCTCCCACTGTCTCTTTTCAGAGAAACCTGTAGAAGATAGACAGGGATGGGTCAGAAAAATTGGACAGATCCTTCAAGATCTTTAAGTTTGCTTCCTCATTTCATATGTGGGGATACTGAGGCCAAAAAGGGGCAGGAAACTTCTTGAAACCAGATAGTTTGAAAGACAAAATAAATTTTTAAAGGTAGTCATGTTTTTAAACAACATTTTTTCTAAGTTATAATAAACTGTAATAAACAATATTTCTTGAATATTGAAATAATAATTTCTTAAAATAAGAAATAATGATTTATTGAAAATCATTAACAAAAATTGTGTGTAATGTCATTGACAATGTGACAAAAGTTGTGAATGATTTAGAAATTACCCAAATAGATGTCTTATTCATACTCTTTGATTATAGTTCAAAAATTAATAATAATAGAGAATAATATAACAGAATTACTAGCTATATGCTGAAAAATGCTGGGCCACTTTTATCATTCTTCTTGAGTCAGACACAAAAATCAAGACTTACAAGGGATTCTGGAATTGCCATTCAAAACAGACAGAGAAATAGCTATCACATATTAAAATCTGCTTGAATAAAAGAAAGCCTTAACACTATATGTTGCAGATAAGAACACCAACATAGCAGGTCTTACTTAATAACAACTGGTTGTTTGCACAGAATGTTGTTCATAAACCAGATCAGGCAAACTATATGCCTTGAGATTACAACCATCTCTTAAATAACTGCTGCTAAAAAACATTCTCCCATCATTCTATCAGGAGAAAATACTAAGATCACATTGTAGATGCTAAAAGTTGGAATGCAGGCAGAAATTCAAACAAAATTTTGTTAGCTTCAAAGACAATCACATTGCTCCATTGCTGCATTTCTAATTTTAAGGACAAATTTTCCCAAGACATAATGTGAAGCAGGAAGTGCCTAAAAATATATTTGAATAAAAACATATAAATAAAGCAACCATAAGCTTGCTTCCGAAATATTCAGAAACTGGTTCCCCCAATAATGCACAAAACTTCTGTGTACAGAACTGGATCACTTGGAACAGCAGCGACAGCACTGATCAAATCTGAGTCCAGCATTGAAGAGGAGTTAACCGTTCATTATAGTCAGTTATCATTAGAGAGGAAGAATGGCTTAATTACTTGGTGGCAATATCACAACCCAAAAGTATCCCATTCTGGAAGAACTGGTTGAAACTGACTTTGCCCCAACACCGACCTCAAATAAAAGTATTTACTATTGCAAACTGCACAGTATAATGAACTCAAGAAAAATCAATAGCTAACAGTGCTAAAAAGTTATAAATCCTGGATTGTAATATCAAACTTTCAAAATAGATCTAGTAAAAATTTTAGTAATGAAATTGTAATAATGGTAAACATTTTAAATAGAACATCAGATTTTCTCTGATCATCTTTGGCCAAAAGGCAAATTTGGGGTACCTCTAGCTATCAATTTCATATTTTTAATTACCCAATACTTTATTTTTTCAGTTGTTAAAAAATGTCATCCATCTCATTGTGGATTTCTGATCACGCAACTGAAATTCTTAGTGACAAATTGCACTGCTTTGAGAATTACTGGTTATGTATGCTCCTTCTTACATGATGGGTGGGAATTTTTATTTTGTGACAACCAAAAATACGTAACGTCTGCATTCATCCTAATTATCTGCAAAGAAATACCTAAAGCCAAGCCAGCATTGCCCAGTAAATTCTATTTTCCTCAACACACTCTACTCACCAGTCATTCTCAATACTTCCACTTCTGATCACCAAATGTGTGGATTTTTTCTCACACCAACCAATTTTCTAATTCTCTGCTGATACTAGACGGGTATTCTGCAATGTAACACAATTCTGACACTATCTGGAGGTAGCTTCAGATTGCACAGGTTAAGGTCTCAGACCCACAAGACTGCCCCTGTCCACTTCAGACAATTGCAAGTCCAGGTTTTCACCTGTGCTTCCTCCTAAGGTTCAATAATTTACTAGGATAGCTCAAGAAATCAGAAAAGCACTTTACTAACTATTAACCATTTATTATGAAATTGAAACAACTCAGAAATAACCAGATGAAAGAGATGCTTAGGGCAAGGTATGGGGATTAGGGGAACTGAGTTTCCAAGCCCTCTCAGGGTACTCCACCTACCAGCACCTCCTGGTGTAAGAGTTTTCTGGAGGCTTCATTACATAGGCATGATTGCTTAAATGTTTGGCTGTTGATTACTTTGATCTTCATCGTCTCTTCTCTGTCAAGGAAGAGGAAACTGGCAGTGGCTGAAAGTTCCAACTGTCTAATCACATGGTTGGTTCCCAAGGCAATGAGCCCCCATTCCGAGGCTCCTGAGTAGCCTCCAACCATCTGTCTTCTTATTAACATACAAAAAGTCACTTAGCACTTCAGACATTCCAAAGGTTGTGCTCCAGGAAACACCTTAGCTCAAGACCAAAATACTGATGTCTTCTTAGATCACATTACACCTTAGCTTTTTAAAACTTATAACACTGTTGACTTTATATCTACTATTAACCCATTCTGCATGTGGAAACATAGGAAATTATGTTTGTCTAAATCTAATTGGCTCTAGACTTTACCCATATAAAGAAAGTTAACGTCAGAGGCCAAAGAATAATGGCTTTCAGGAAGGGATTTATTTGTGGGTAATGGCGTCATGGCCAAGTTAAGAAAAATAATTTCTTGTATTTATAAAATGGCCATAAATATTGAGGACTCAGAGGAACAAGCATTTCCCTCAAAAACTGGATTAAACTAATTGGATATTTATGCTTATATCAGAGTCTGACATTAAATTAAACTTACTATAGTTTCAAAAATCCCCTGTAACACACATTGCAAACATATAAATGTTTTATATCACACATATGGTTAAAAGAAATCACAGATAAAACTTGTCCAAAAAAATATAAAATTTCTCTAGGACTTTTAGGAAAGTCTACCTAACTTTTAATGCTAAAGTAGGGTTTCTTTTGATTTTCTCTGAAATCTACTTAACAAAGGGAAAGAAAACTAGAAAACAGACTCAAAGGAACATATGCAGGGACATGAGGGTATTCTCTCTAAGTGATAAGTAAACTTTCATGATTCTAAAATGCTCTCAGTTTATCCTTACTGTAATGGGTGTAACTGTTCTAATTACCTCTAGTTTAAAATTGAACATCTTGCTGCATTTGACCTCAGTTGGACTGCCAACTATTTCAAAAGACTTTTGAGAAAAATAAGCTTTTTAAATATTTTAATAGTTTCACATCTATTCAAATGATTAAGATAGAATAGACATGAGTCTTTAAACTAGACTCTGATTGGGGCGCCCGGGTGGCTCAGTCGGTTGAGCATCCGACTTTGGCTCAGGTCATGATTTCACAGTTCGTGAGTCTGAGCCCCACATCCGGCTCTGTGCTGACAGCTCAGAGCCTGGAGCCTGCTTCAGATTCTGTGTCTCCCTCTCTCTGCCCCTCCCCTGCTCATGCTCTGTCTCTCTCTGTCTCTCAATAGTAAATAAACGTTAAAAAAATAAAAAATAAATAAACTAGACTCAGATTGAAATTTCAAAGAGTGAACAATGCTTTCTTTTTCTAAATAAGCACGTTAAAATGGCAGAGCCCTTAAAATGGCTTCAGAACTAATAGATGTGGTTTTAGAACTTCAAAGAGGACCTCAGAATAAAAGTTCTACTTTTATATTTTAGTTTAGTTTAGTTATTTTTGCTGACAGAACAAGTGTGGGAGGCACATACAAAGATGACAGAAAGTGGACTACTGAAACTTCTGAAATGACTCTCCTATATAAAAAAGTCAGTTGAGTTTAAAATGGAAAAGTCATTAAGTCATGTGAAATTATGGTGACAGGCATCATATGGTTCATCAGCAAACCTCCCAGTCATGTGCATAAATATATTGCTGAGTTAGACTAAAATTCCTCTCGGCACAGATTCTGCCAGGACACCGAATGGTGAAGGACAGGTCACTGTGTCATGAAGTTAGGAAATGTTCTCTTCATACCTCCCTTTTCAGGACTCTACTAAACCAGGACCCCAACCCACTCTGCCCTTGGGCTCTCAGTGACTTTGATCTGGCCTTCCACCACTCTGTTTTATGAAACAGCAAAGTTCCTCTTATTAATGGCTTACACTTGCTGATATGAGATTAACTACATTTTATTGCAAAAGAGCATTTACTTGATATATATATGGTTTGCATTTTACATCAGGATATTTCTATTTTTCCCCTGTTGAAGTAATTTCAAGGCTTCAGCAATTACTATATCTAATTTAATCCTTCTGTGATAACTATGGAAGGACGGAATATGGAGGAAAATCACTGAGGTCTCCAAAATACATGAGTTCCTGATCACCTGGCTATTAGCGCTAAAGACCTATCAGGAGGTAAAAAGTGGTATTATCCTCCAATATCAATTCTCCCAAGACCTAGAGCTCTCTCTACCCTCCATCCAGACTCCCATCTCTTTCTGGAGAATTCTGCTCTCCTCCAACCACCCTTTATCACCAATACATGCATATTTTCTTTTCTGGTCCATTTGACATTACTGTAGTTTAGTTAGCCTTTAATTATATTTTCTACCATAATCCCTCTAATATGGTGACTTGGAACACAGCCCTGTGCCACTGATATTTGTAGTTCCCATTTAGTTCTGCCTTTCCGGGAGAGCCCCAGTTTAAAATATTCTGCCCTATTGTCCTCATAAATGCACTCATACTTATCAAACCATCTGTCCTTGATTTTAGTTTCTAAAATAATGCCTTGGCACTCTTGGTTGGAATTTGAAATGTTTTTTTTCTCATGGAAACATTATAAATGTTGGTAAGACTCCCAGGCAAGGCCCAAAGCTCATTTAGCCCATAGTTGAATATAATACAGATATCATTAATTATTAATGAATTATTTCTCAATTAATCCACAAGCGTGAATTAATTTCATGTGGACAAGGGGTTAGAGAGTATCTCAATATTATGGGCTAAGTGATGGGCTAACACCAAAGGACAGCAGGGCACTGACACAGAACAGGTAATATTCAAGAAATTACAAATAACTGTTATTAGTTGTATTGTATATATGTGAGTTAAACTTTTACAGATTGTAAGGAACAAAGATATAGCCAGCTCCTCTCAAGTAATGAAAATTTAATATATAGATCACCAGAGATGTACACAAGAACAGGAAAGAATCGCAGGCTCAGGAGAGCTTAAGTCCTGGGGAAAATCCGAAGTGAACCTGAGAAGACAACAGCCCCGGGAGTCTCTCGAGACACAGCAACAGCTGCAGAGATCTGGTGCTGTCTTCATGCTCTCTGCAGCACTGCTCCACTTTCAGGTGACTCAGCTGTTTTCAAGTTTGCTTCTTTGAACTTCTCTGATCACTACTTGGTTCATGCTATTTTGCACTAAAAATGCCCAAGTAAGAGATGTTATTGCTTTAGACAGTCTCTAGCTAATGCACTGACAGCCACATCGGGACTGCTATCCACTCAAGAGACAACTGCTTTGGAGAATCCCACCAGTTGTTAATCTAGTCAGTTGTGGTGACGGTGCTGAAGTAGGGTGGCCATAAATCCTGGTTTGTCCCAAACAGTTCCACCTTACACCTGTTATCCTGGTGTCATTAATGGCACCCTTTTCATTCTCAAAAGTGTTTGGTTTGTATTACATTTTATATGGTTACTCTCTGCAGAATCACACTGAACCAAAGCATGAGATTTGTAGGCTGGAAAATGCCTGCAGGAGGCAGGTACTGGCATTCACCCCAACCATCTGTCCAGTTCAGTAGGCTACTGCCTGCGCAAGGGCCAGTGCATTAAGTTGCTAGATTATGGGCCCAATTCTGATAACATGCAACTTACCAGTTCTAGATGTACACAATGTTCCATTCATTCATTCAGTATATTTTTCACGGAGTGCTGCAACGTCTCAGGCACTACTCTAAGAACCGCAGATCCACTAGTGAACATAACATACAAAAATCCCTGCTCTTGTGGTATTTACGTACTAGTTACCTATTTTCATAATCATAGCAAATATTTATTGAATACCTCTACATGCTGGGAACTGTAGTTGTCATATTACATATATTATTTCATTAAGTCCTCCATGTAACTTCATGGAGTGAGTCCTGTTACAGCTGTCATCACCATCATTACCATCATCAAGGACTGCACCACAGAGTGTAGAAATGTCAAGATGGGACAATGGTGAGTGGCAGACCTAGGTAGGATTTCAACCCAAACAATCTAACTCATGACCACTATATATTATACCACTTCCCTATTTGCAGGAAGTGTAGTCTCTCTCTTGAGAACATCCAAGAATCGTAAAAGAATCTCAGGTTGTAAAAGTCCAAGGGAGGCCAGCCCTACTTAAAATGTCAAAGATAATTTGTACTGGGATATGAACAAGTTACTACAACCCTCGCCCTCTCCTGTCAATTTTCAGCACTAGCATGGCACAACGTAACACATTTTTTTGCCCATTTCTTGGGGAAACTCCTGCAGACCCATTGCCCAAAGGTACCACATGCTCAAAGGTTACATTTCTCTTAGATCACATGTACGTGCTTAGTCATTGTTTTCCAAATCAATATCCCATTGGCATAGCTGAGTACTAAAGTATTTTCAGACTTTGCTACACTTTGCTAAATCTAACTTTCCAGGCTGTGAACACTTAGGTTCTTGTTTTCCAACCAGGTCATTAGCTTAGATGCCACCTTTCCTGAAAACATAATTAATTAAAAAATACATATATATACTTATTTTCCATCCTGAGTATAATTTTCAGTATTTACAAGAAGATCATCTCCAAGCACTGGAGGGTTTTACACCAGGAATGCAAGATTAAATTAATATTTAAAAGTTAATTAATCCAAATCACCACATTAACAAGTTAAGGAGAACAATTTTAAGATCCTCTCAATAATTACAGGAAAAAAAGTGGATAAACTTCAACATGCACAATAAAACTCTGAGCAAACTAGGAATAGAAGGAAGTCTCAACTTGATAAAAGATATCTATGAAAAACCTTTAGCTAACTTCTGTATTGATAAATCAATGAATTTGTCTACTCTAAAATCAGGAACACGTTAAGAATGCTTGCTCTTTCCCTTATTTTCAACATTGTAATGGAGGTTCTAGCAATGCAAGAAGAAAAAGAAACAGGCATAACAATTTATAAAGAAAAAAGTAAAAATGCCTCTATTCCAAGAGAATATGATTATTTAGGCAGAAGATTTTGAGGAGTTTATAAAATCATTATAATTAGTTTTAAATTTAACATGATTGTAGGATACCAGGTCAAAAATATATATAATATCAAGTCAATAAAAAAATTAATTGTATTTCTGTAAACTGCCTATCAAAATCAGGAAATAGATTCACAAAAAATAGTGTTTAAAATAGTAACAAAACCTACAAAATACGTAGGAATTTTAATTAATATGCAAGATCTCTACACTGAATGCTATAAAAAGTGGAGAAACATTAAAGAAGGCTTACATAAATGAAAAGATAAACTATGTTAACGGATTGAAAGATTTAATATTGTTAAGATATCAATTATCTCTGCACTACCAGTGGCAGTTAGGCAGGGTTTAGTTGTTAAAGAAGACTTATAGGACTCAAAATGACAAATACTTCCATATCTACAGTTTATTGCAGGAAAAGAATGTGATATAACAACATTTTCAGGGGTTTTAAGACACATTACATATTCTAGAGTGGCCAAGAGCAAATTCCAATTGTCTTCCCTCTGTAAGGTTCACAAAGAAACAGACTTTCTCTCTGGGATCAAATACCACCAAAATGTGTAGAGACTACCTCAGAACCAGGAAGTCTGAAATGGAAACTCAGCTGGGATTTTTTTATAGCATGTTGGACGCATAGGCATTTCTGCTACGTAACCAATGCCAACAGCTGAGCCCTCCAAGGGTCTCACTGAGACTAGAGGCAAATCATCTAGCCAA
Organism: Felis catus; assembly: GCF_018350175.1. Lineage (NCBI taxonomy): Eukaryota > Metazoa > Chordata > Mammalia > Carnivora > Felidae > Felis > Felis catus. The sequence continues at coordinate 86,829,517 of NC_058375.1, read as the reverse complement.
CTATTATCAATAAATAATGCTAAAAAGCTGATACACCTGATACACCCTGAAATTCCTTAGTCCACGACTACAAAGCAAAATATTAATTGGCATGTTATATGCTTTAACAGAAGTCAGTATAGTACAGGTACCTTAGCAAAACATCTCGGGCGAAACTTGGAGCTGCTGGAATTAACCTTAATGGCAAAATCCCTCAAAAGAGCTAGAATCAACACCATCTTTATCAAAATCCTAGCAGAAATTTTTGTTGAAATTGAGACACATTCAAAAATACGTATAGAAATTCAAACAATCTAAAATAAAACGTTGAAAAAGAAAAAATGAAGTTAGAGCACTCACATTGCCTGACTTCAAAACTTTCTCTAAAAGTACGATAATCAAAACAGCATGGAATTGACATAAGTATGGATGACTAGATCAGAGAAATAAAATCAGGTCCAGAAATAGGTCCTCACAAATACTACTAAGTGATTCCTGACAAAGACCTCAAGGTAATTCACACTTCTCCTTACTTCTCCCACAAAGTACAGCTAAAAATATCAAAAACAACAACACAAAACATTAGAACCTTGGGAACAACACATTGGTGAATTCTATAGGCTTTATTTTGTCTAATATATCCCACACTGGGTGGTAGATAACCCAGCAAACCTGGAATGCCAACAGAGACCAGAAATGCCCCCTAAAAACTGTCTGCTCTCTCTAGTCAAAAGACTATGAGAGGGTAGACTAACCTCTGCTATTTATTTATTTATTTATTTATTCATTATTTTTTATTGTATTTAATTATCTATTTATTTATTGGCAGCCTGTTTTCCCTGGGCTTTTCGGGTTGGATAATTTTCTACTGTTGCCTTGTTACAGTGAGGCACTCATACACTGTATCTAGGCCACTGGGATAGCTCAGAGAAGGGTAAGTGCTGGCACTTTTATTTTTTTAATTTTGTTTATTTATTTTTTTACATACAATTCATCTATACTGCAATTAAAAAAGCTCCATAGTGAACAGAACAAATACTAAAGTATAACTTATTCTATAATTTTATAAATGGAGAATTCATAGTTGCAGAGGAATTAAATATACATGCCAAGTCCCAATATTCAACAAATACTAACAAAACCCATAATGTAAGGAGGCACCAAGGTGTACAGGATAGCCCAGGCTTCAAGAAATCTACACTATAGCAAAGAAGATATGTAGAAAAAGACTTTTGTAATAGTTTTTGCTAATATTTTCTGAGTCCTTACTTAGTGCCTTCTGTGTTAAACATTTTTCCTATATTGTTTAATCCTCAGAGCAATCTAGTAGGTAGTTACTATCATCATTCTCATTTTACAGATGAGTAAACTAACGTTCAGAGGCTCAATAACTTATTCAAGATCACATAGCTAATAACCTCACATCATTACAACATGTGAGCCAATGTTGGTCTTAATATTTTTAATCTTTGAAATCTTTTTATTTTTTTAATTTTTTACTAAATATTTAAAAATGTTTCTGTCTTCAGCATACAGTGTCCAGAACATAACAAATTCTTGATATATGCTTTCTGATGTGCACTAAGCTATTTATCAACAAATGAAAATGAAAATTTATTCTATATCTGCTTTGTGGCAGGATCTATGATATCTACTTCATGTATAGTAGGCAGTTTAATCTTCACAGCAGCCTATGAAGTAATTACTATTATACCATTATTGCAATTGAGAAGCTGGTCAAATTAAGAAACGCATCCAAGCACTATTCAACTAGCCCCAGGTGGGGCTGATATTTATACACAGGCTGACATCAAGATTCAGGTGTTTCCTTTCCGCCACACTAATAGTTTCAAAGACATTAGCACATTGATAAAGTATTCATATCCCAAAGAAGAACTCATTCTTATTATATTGTCTGGAGTTGAGCCAGTACTAACAACATAAAGTGTCCCTGTGTCTGATTTGTGTGAGGTCACTTGTACCTGATGGATCTCCTTCCATAGTGCTAACATTGCCCGGGAGGAACTCGTCCAGGAAGTGCCAGAAGAGCTTCTTCTCCAGCATCTGATCTTGTTATCCTCACCAGATCAGAAAGATACAAGGCAGTTCACTTGTGCTGCACTCTCAAGTCTCCTGCCTCAGCTATATTTTCCTTCCTGAAAATAAAGCTGCCACAAATATCTTGTTGGGAATTGAGAGACAAATCTCACTTCGCTTCCCCAAAGCTAAGTCCAAGTAGAACAACTCTTCCCCTAACTGAGGTATTTTCACTTAATTAAGTGGGAAATTAAAGCTTGTCACTTCTCAGCTAATAGTCCTAACTCTAATTTGTTAGTTATTCATTAAAAACCAGCCAGAAACTGTATTCATTTTAACTCTCTGGAGCCTTTTCCTCCTCTGCCTCAAAACAGAAAAATATAAATACCTTAAACTAATGATTGTCTTTGGCCCAGCAGTAGGAGTGGGAGATAGCTAGTCCCTCCATGGTTTTTATTCTGGACCCTAGCTTCATCAAGAGAAACAAGGCTGGCAGAGCTAGCCTCAAACTCCAGCACCGTCACTCATTCTTCATGTGATGTTAGGCCAAACATTCTTGAGACTTACTATCTTCATCTACAAAAGGAAAACAATATAACTTAATCCTTACCTCATAAAACTGTAGTAGGGCTTCTAAGAGCTAATGTACAGACAGTGCTTAGCATAAGTTAATGCATAAAATGTATGTATTCAAAAATAATAGTACCTCTTCCCTAGTCACCCTTTTATTCATGCAGAGTCAACATAAATTCCTTGTGTTTCCAGTTCAATGTTATCATTTAATCCGACCTGAGCTTTTTCTTTTTCAGTCAATATTCTTCTGGAAGCCTTTAAACATTAATAGAATCTGTAAACAAATATGGCTTCCTTTCCAATCCAAACCAATGTGTGATAGCATGGAAATCAAATTGGTGGGTAACATGAAACTAGAGAGAAAGCTAATATGCTGAATGCTAAATTTAGGAACCAAAAAGGATTTCATCAAATCTAATTATGGGCTGAATTCAACTAGCATTTAGCATGGGCAAAAAAAATCTAGAGCACAAATCCAAAAATACAGCGACATATACATAACCTTTGAAGAACTAGTTTTCTACAAGATGAATAAGAACGAACAATCTATGGGTATGTTTATGCCAACTAAAAAGGAACATGTTATTACATGTATGGTCTACCTGAAGTCATCTCTAAAACATGGAGGTTGCCCCAAATCATTCTACTTTATCTACACTACCAGGTATAAAGTACCAGAACAAGGAAGATTATCCCATTTTACCCTGAGCACAATTAGAATAGATATAGTCTGGGGTATTAGAATGAATGAGATTTGGGAATTCTAGAATGAGTGCTAAAAAAAAAAAGTATCTGAGAGAACAAGAAAGTTCAATACAATAGCATATGAGCTTTAGTCAGAGTCCCAAAGGAGAAGAAATAGACATTTTTTTCCTATGTGCCCCATAGGAACAACACAAAGAGCAATGAGTATAAGTTTCAGGGAGCCAGATTTCATTTCAATATAAAGAAAAAACTTCTTAGCAATTATATCTACTATTAAATTGAACAGACTATCTTATAAAAAAAATTCAAATCATTGATGGTTATAAAATAAAAGTGTTAGAGTTTTCTCTAATCAGGAAATGACCTCCAATGTGCCTTCCAATTAGAAGTCTCTTATTTTAGGGTATGGGGTTCTGTTTCAACATCTGAGATCTTCTACAAACATATATAGCCTGGAAATAAGTCTAGGGTAAGAAGAGGGTGTGGAATTGTGTGACAGGTTCAAAATGAGACCCTACACATTATATATTTTGTTTAAAATTATTTCTGATTTTTTAAATCAATTCAATCACCTAGTAAATGATAATGTTCACAAAGACTAACATGTATTGAGTCCTTGCAAACCCAATGCAAATACTTTTTTTTATAAATTTTTTTAATGTTTATTTATTTTTGAGAGAGACAGAGCACAAGCAGGGGAGGGGCAGAGAGAGCAGGAGACACAGAATCTGAAGCAAGCTCCAAGCTCTGAGCTGTCAACACAGAGGCCAATGCAGGGCTCGAACTCACAAACCACGAGATCTTTACCTGAGCCGAAGTCAGAGGCTCAACCAACTGAGCCACCCAGGTGTCATCCCTCAATGCAAATATTCTTCATGGATTATTCCACTTAATCCTCCATACATCTCTAGTGCTTTAACATACGCATACTTCTAACTTTACTCAATGCTACTCTTATACTCATTTTACAGGTGAGGAAACAAAGAAATGAAGAAACATTATTGTAATACTCATTTTTTTATGCTGCTCCTTGTGACACATAGAATAAAAGTCTAATGTTTCTTTGGCAGAATATATGAGGTTAATGGCATTGTCCCACAATTCAGTAACATTAGTACTAATTGGAGATGTCAAGACTCACATTCAGGACACTCAAACTCTCAGGTTTGATTGATGAACATGCAAAACCCAGAAATGTGTTTATTTTCAGGATAGAGTGAGCTAATACATATTATATCCCTCACAGGCAAAACTTCTTTACCAAAACCCATACTTCTTTTTCCTCCTTTTATTCGCCACTCCCTGCATTTCCTCCACCATTCCATTTGTCTCCTCCCACAGCCTCAGCCTCACCGACTCTGATATGGTAACAAGCTCAGGGCTGCATCACAATGGCGGCAACTCGGGCTTCTCTTCCTTGCAGAGTTTAGCAGTTTCTCTCAGTTTTCTTTCTACCATCCTATCTTAGCACAAAATCCACCAAGTGTGTCAATCTGTCCGACACCCTCTCCTTTGAAATCTATTTATCATTTTATCCAAAGAATTGCCTGGGAAGGGTATCTTTCTCGAGGCATCTACAGAGCCTGGGCATATTACAAAATGAATGGAACCAGTGGGGAAATTAATTTGTTTCAGCTGCCTTAGAAATCCACATTTGTGTTTTGTGTATCCTTTCAAGCTCGCCTCCTTCTACCTTATAATTAATATTCCAGAGTCTTGATCGCAGAGTGTATACCCATCACAGGAAAACTGTGTCATTCTTTCTTTTGATATTTTTTTGTTCACATGCCAAACACTGCTGTGCTGCCTTCCCAGGGGGATTCTATTTCAACTCCAAAAGTTGTTAACATAAGGCTGAGCCTGTACTGTGACCTTATTATGACAGCTTGTTCAAAACTACAAAAGACAAAGGACAGGAAAAAGTTTAGAAATCGTGTCTGCTACATACACACATGGTCTCCACAATATGCTAACTTTGGAAGTGGTGGAAGCTACAGTCGTAGAAGAAAAACAAAAGCAGTGAACCATTCCTGATTCCTTTCAGCCATTTCAATAGTCAGCAGCTCTGCAAAATAAATCTGTTAAAATGCAGGGTGGCAACTATTCAGATAGGCTTTTGTGCCAATTATTCAGAAGGATCTTTTAAAAATATTTTACCATTATATTCAAATTATTCAACATCTTAAGTTAATCCTAAGTGTTAGCATGGATTTCTCTCCACCTAAGAAGGTAAGAAGAAAAAAAAAAGTGTGAATTCATTTTGCAGAATGTCTTGAAACAAACATTCAATGTATGCATAGAATAAGTATATAATGCAGTATTAGATAAGAAAACAATTCAAAATGACATGAAAACATTTATTAAAATTACATACATTACCTAAATGCTATTTGGGGCTGCCTGGCTGGCTCAGTTAATGGAGCATGTGACTGTTAATCTCGGGGTTGTGAGTTCAAGTCCCATGTTGGGTATAGGATAACTTAAAAATTAAAAAATCTTAAAAAAAAAAAACAGTGGTGACAAGTTAGAAGTAACAAAAATATCAAACAATGGGAAGATGATTATGTAAGCTGTAGTATGTTCATCTCATAGAATGTTACACAGTTCTCAAAATCACATTAATAAGAGTTTATAATATACGGATGCATTTATTATACAATGAAAAAGTAGGACCAAAATTTACACATACAATATAATTGCAATTTTATAAATAAAAGGCATAGAAGAAAAGTTTTACATAGGACACAGATATTTTTAGTCTTCTTTTTTTCTTTTCCAATGTTTACAGGTATTCTTTAATGGTTATGCATTTTGATAATATAAAATTATAAAATGTTTGTAAAATATTTGAAGAGCAAATTGTTGAAATCTGTTAATGAGGAAGAGCCCCACCTCCAGGGGACACCTGGTGCTCAGACCATTAAGAATCTGACTCTTGATTTCAGCTCAGGTCATGATCTCACAGTTGGTGAGATTGAGCCCCTAGTCCAGCTCTGTGCGGACAATGCAGAGCCTGCTTGGGATTCACTCTCTCTCCCTCCCTCTCTGCCCCTGCCCTGCTCACTTGCACTCACTCACTCTCTCTCTCTCTCTCAAGATAAATAAGCACTAAAATAAATAAATAAAATAATAATGATAATAATAATAAAATTGCCCCATGTCCTACATCCCAACAATTCCATTCCTCAGTATGTGGTAGCCAAAAGAAATGTTCACACCTGTACACAAGAAAATAAGTGCAAACATGTTCATTATAGCATCAACTAGCCACAAGAGAATAGAGAATAAACTTTTTTTTTAGACAACAGTAAAATTGAATTAACCAGGGCTGCATGTATCAACATAGGTAAATCTCAAGAGTATAATGGTGACCAAGAGAGAAAAAAATCAAGTTGCAGAAAATACATATAGCATGACATTTTTATAAAGGTTGAAACATCCCAGAGAGTACTGTCTATTGTTTATGCATGCTTATATATCTGTAGTAAAAGCAAACAATAAAAGAAATTCATGAATGGAGTAGATACCAAATTTAAGATGGTATAAACCTCTAGAAGGAGGGAGAAGAGATTAAATCAGAGAGAGAGAGAGATAGACTTCTCCTGTTTCTATGTTTCATTATATATATATTTTTTAATATTTAAAACAGGGGCGCCTTGGTGGCTCAGTCGGTTAAGCATCCAACTTTGGTTCAGGTCGTGATCTCACAGTCCATGAGTTCAAGCCCTGCATCAGGCTCTGTGCTGACAGCTCAGAGCCTGGAGCCTGCTTCAGATTCTGTGTGTGTCTCTCTCTCTGCCCCTCCCCTGCTCATGCTCTCTTTCTGTCTCAAAAATAAATAAAAACATTTAAAAAAAATTTTTTTGAATATTTAAAACAAATTAGGTAAAAATGGTAAGATTTGGCAAAGCCAGGTAGTGGGAATCTGGGTCTTTGTTATAGGATTATTCTTTTTGGTATGCTTGAAATACTTCATAAGGCCAGGTAAAATAAACTATCTTTTAATATATGTGAAGTGAAAAAGTTAATTCAATTGTTAAAAAGTAGCAAATTTTTGTATTATCTTATACATGATAAAGTTATTTTTATATATCAAAATTTGTTGAGCATGAGAGGGTAAAAGTAGTTTGGTTAAAATATGTGTTTAAATGGTCAGAAATGGGAGGAAACAAAGATATTTGCAGACTGATAGAAAACCAAATAGTAAATTGTAAATTACCAAATGAAAAAAATAACCTAAGTAATTGGTAGTCCAAGCAGCTTTTTTGATATGAGTCATGTTTAATTACCCAGAAGGCTGTATGGGATGTGTTTTGTGGGTATGGGTTCTATACTGCAGTCAGACTATCAGGGTTTGAGTCTTAGCTCTACCACTTAGTAGCTATTTACCAAGGCAAGTTATACATTTTGATTAGGTCACCATGCTTTTGTTTCCTCACTTAATAATCATAGAAAATATGAATAATTACTTCATAAGCTAAAGGTCAGGGAGGAAAATGAGTTAATACACATAAAATGCTTGTAATTGTGCATAACTCCTTTATTGTTTAGATGTTAGCTCAAAAATCACTGCCTCAGAAAAGAATTCACTAGAATCCCAATCTAAAAACCCATTCACTCAATCACATCACATCACATTTTATCATCTTCATAGCACTTAATATTTTCCCATATTATTTTAAGTACTGATTTCTTTACTTGGTATTTCCCACCTCTTACCAGTATAAAGTAAGCTCCATGAAAGCAAATCCCTTCCCTGTTTCCTCCAACACAGTATTCCCAGGATCTAAGTCAGTGTCTGGCAAAAATATGTATTAAATGGAGAATAAAAGGCACATCTCTAGGAGTGAGGGAGTCTTGATAAACTTGAATGATTATTCTTGGATATTCTTCCAGATATTATAAAAATCACATTTGGTTGGATTTGGTAAAAGATATAACTCAGCTATAATCAATGTCAAACCACTCAATGGCCCCTGTTAACAGCATCCCCTTCAACAGAAATTGCACCCACCTACAGCCCCTACTGAAACAGCAGAACTAAACAGCCTTGTTATATTATATGGACCTGCCTTCCAGCCAAAACGGATTCAATTAGGGATGAACACAGAGAGCTACAGACATTAGCTGTGCTTAGCCATTCATAGCCTCTCAAAAGAATCTGAATAAAGAACACAGAGAGAATTGTCAATTAATGGAGGTTGATAAAGCTAAGAGTCCATGATGTAGTGATAGATGGAATTGGAGGCCATGTTGAACCAGATACATAGTGAGTAAGCAGGAAAAAAAGAGAGAGAGAGAAAGATGAATAGAACACCAGGCAAAGCAAACATAAGACCACAGGGCTACAAAGAGATAATAAGAATGAATTCATTTCCTGGCTTTCTGGTTCCCAATTCTACTACAAAATACAGTGTGAACCTTACCTTGGGATCACTGAGATCCCCTACATATCATGATCAAAACCCCTATTTTGCCAGTGTAGAAGGGTGACTATTCTTTATAGCTAAAAGAAACTTTGATTTGAACTGTATTGAAATTCAAATATTTTCATTCAAGAGCCAAAGTATCCAAACTTGTAGAAAAGAGACAATCCCTAGAGAAACATTCAATGAATAGTGAGTGGCCAAGTGTATAAGCCAAATTCAATCAAAATGTAACTCTTACACTATTAATATCCTTAAAGAAGGAGGATTTGGCTGTAAAGCCAAATGGCATTAAGGTCCTTACAAATAGGTACCATGCCATAAACTTCTCTAGACTCTTCACATTACTCAACAATGTTCTAAGAACATAATGGTTCTTCAATAAACATTTTTGATTGATTTCCATACACTGAATTTCTTGTATTTTTTTCAAATGCATGCCTATTTTTCTATTGATGAGATTTTCTTTGATATTTTTCACACCAGATCCTAACCCAAATGTCACTAGCACAGCATGCAATTATTACCCAAGATATTTTCATTCTGTTGTTTTTTTTCCACCAACAAAATATAATACCTAGAACCAAGGGGCATATAGCATCAAAGTCATTATGAGAACTTAAAGAAAAAAATTCAACCAATTTCTCTAAATATGAAGAGTAAAAGAAGCCTGAAAAGTCATTTCCTCAGAAGCTGACAAAGTAATTCTGGAAAGTCACAGTATACTTTCCAAGAGGGAGAAAACAGAGAAAAACAATAGGTTTAGCATAAAGATAGAAATGGAGTGCCAAAGGCTATTTATTTTAAAGATACAGAGTATTATAGAATAGTCAATAAAATATGACTGCAAATTGTCTGAGTTTCCCTGTGAAATATGCCAATAAAAACTTGGCTGACTGAACAGTATCTTCTATCATCCAGATGTGAAAATTTGGAAAATACACGATAAATTTTTTTAAATATATAATGTTTCATGTTAACCTAGACTCTGACTTCCCAGGAACATCAGAATCCTTCCCCAACTCAGGGTTATCTCAGTTCTTCATAACTCTATATTAACCAGAGGACGTTCATAATTACCCATTGTTAAGAAAGTAACATTTCTTAAAAGATTGTCATTATGCAATGGAAAACATTGATTCTTTTAAAAATTCTAAAAATTGTAAACATGCCAGTAAAAGTTGCCTTTTTTTCCTAAAGTTTATTTTATTATAACCTAGGACTTCATAGAAACATAGATTGTTTGAATAATAAAAAAAAAATGACATACCAACATATTATGGTTTCCCATAATATGGGAATTTCCCATGCCTATTTTGGCTGGGTTGATTACATACAGTGAATTGAAACCCCAGGATGTATATTGCTTTGTCTAGGATTCAAAAGTCTATCCCTAGATAGACTAGATCTAGAACACGATAGGTTAAAAAGGCAAAATGCTTGATATATCAGCACTTAAAACCTAAACAAAATATATGTAAAACCCTCTGGAGAAGTGAGGTTGGGCAATTCCAAGTATGATTAGTACTCAAGGTTAGTAGAGTAGTGAGACTTTAAAGGTTTGTCTTTTACTAAATCTTTGCCCATAAATAGAAGGAGCCCTACCTCATAGAAGATAGCTAAAGCAAAGAGAAGCTTTATTTAGGTAGAGTGCAGTAGCTATAGCTTGCTTCAGCAAGTTTTAAAGACTTTCTTTTCCTTTCCATCAAATAACCCCTAAAGTGTCATATTCTTGTTAGTTTCCCAAGCAAAAGCAAGAAATACTCTATTAAAAATTTTATAGCTGAGTAAACCAAGTCCCAAAGCACAATAAAAAATACAGCAAAAGGAACAATAAGTTTTCACACTGTTACTTTATAAAATAAGTTTATTTCATGTTATTTTCAGACTTTTTTTTGGAGTAAAAATTGATTTATGACCAGAATTGACCCAAATTAGGCTCCCAATCTTTCTCTGTTCAAGCTATAACACTGCTTCATAGGTTGCCTTCAATAGAAGTCACAGTTATTTCTCTAAAAATCCAAGACTTAATTAGATTTGAAGGGCTTTCTTGTTTGTAACCAGATCTATAGGATTTTATTCATAATAAAAATATGAATTTGTTGTGTTTTAAATTCCTTCAGAATATCCTTTGATGGAGGTTATCATGTAGGAAAGATTCAACTCCTCAAAGCCTCCCAGGAACCAAATAAAGATTGGCACATTTATTTATGCTGCCCCTTATATATATTGGCTTTTGTTAAAAACCAGTTAAATCAAATAACATAACTCCTTAGTTAGAGAACACCATCAATTGTAAAAAGCACATATGCTTTCAAACTTTGGGGGTAATTTACATATCAATAGAAGACACACTTAATTTCAGAAGTGCTAAAACATGTGCATCAAAGCCAGGAGGCAGATTTCAGTTCCCAGAGTCTTTATAGCAAAAATAAAACCTGGAATAATATTTTGAACTTGGTGTCCCTGTTGGCATCTGATTGATCTTCAAGTATAGACGATTCTAAGTATAGAGAACAGAAAAAAAGTAGGGATATTATCAACTGCTGGCTCTCTGAAAATATTACCAAAGGAACTTTTGGTAATACAAAACTGAGTTTATTCTTACCATGCTAAGGGAGGGCACAATAAGGATTTTTATGAGATTTAGATTCTGGTTTAACCTGGGCCTTTCAGTTTATGGGCATGGCTAGAATTCAGTAAGAAGCATGATAATGCTAGGCTTGTATTGATGGACATCGATGAGGCAAGGATTTTCAGGCATATTCAAATACTCTTGAGAGTAAACAGTCACTAGAAGTTAGCTACTGAATAGTTAAAGAGTTTAAGGTTAATTTAAATGATTTTTCAGAAGGTTTTGAACAAACAGGAACATTATTTACAATTTCTATCTTCTTGGGCAAGACTCCTGGAAACTAGAAACAGTGGAATGGTGGTCTCGATGATGTAGACAGCAAGCTTTGTGGGTGCAGATGGTTTGATTCTAGGGTTCTTGATGGTGAAAACCACATAACTGAAGATTAATGTCCAAAACTCTGAGATTAAAAATGGCCTCTGTTAATAATTACAATAGGGCAACAGATAAAAGCTGAAACACTCCTGAGCAAAGCAGGTTGTATGGTTCACCTCTCTGTGACAATAAGACTCCACACTTTCCAGGTACAAAATCCCATTTCTTTCCTACTTTAAACCAGAGAACAACTTTCAGTAAAGTGACTTGCTCCATAGATGAGCCACCATTCCAGACACACTGAAAACAAAGCACACCTTTGACTTTTAGCACACCGAAATGAAGATAAACAGAGTTCCATGTGCCAAATGACCGTTGGAAACAGAAATTTTGAGATTCTGTTCTTCCTTAGCTTTACTTCTCACATGGCCCCAGAAGTATCGGTGAAGGGAAGTTTTGCTTTTATTTAGTGTACTTCTATTCAAGTCAGAAACAAAATGGTATATTAGTTAAGCACACAGATGAGCTAGACAATGCATTCAAATCATGGCTTTGTGATTTACCAGTTAAGTGAATGTGGATAAGTTGTTTAACCAATTGGCACCTCAGTTTTCTCATCTGTAATGTGGAAATAATGGTAGTAACTATACAATATGTCATTATGAGGATAAGATGAACTAATAAACAGGAAGTAGTTTGAACACTGGCATAGCAAAGTGTCTGCAAACTACAGCCAAGGTCTATTGCCCATATTTATACAATCTGCAAACTAAAAAAGGTTTCTACATTTTTAAATGGTTGGAGGGAAAAGTCAAAGCAAGAATAATATTTTACAACACGTGAAAATCTTTTGAAATTAAAATTTCACTGTCCATCATGAAGTTTTATTAGAATACAGACAAGCCCATTTGTTTCCATACTGTCTAGGGCTGCTTTTGCAATATGAGGGCAGAGTTGAACAGTTGCAGTGGAGACCATATGGCCCAAAATACCTAAGATATTTACTATTTGGCCCTTTACAGAAAAGTTTGCTATAGTAAATACTGTTAGTGCTCTACTCGGATTCTCTTCCTTTACCAATTCCTGTTGTGCCCTTCCACTGGCTTTGGCCTGTTTTTATTTCTAACTGCTTCCCTGTGATACTCTTTGGAGACCCATCTTGGAGCTACTAGAATCACTTTGCTTGCCAACACAGAGGCCTAGAAATACCAGGAAGGTTACATTTCCCCCCTCCCACCATAGCTCTCAGCCGATTTTTTTGACTGGCATGGGATTATGAAAGCAGCTCCCTTGTCTCAAGTTGGAATAAATTCTGAGGGGTAATTTATACTTCATACATACCTATATACTTCAGATACTTGTCTATTGGGAAATGGCTTATCTTTCTGCCTACTATTTCACTATATTCTGTAATGCTATAGAGATGGCAAGGTTGAGTTTTTTCCAATGTCACTATCTTCCTACTTTAAAAAAAATTTACAAGAAGGCAAATGATGAATTGGTATAATCTGAAAAAGAAAATGTCCCATTGCTTAGAAAACAGGATGTCACACTAGAACAACTCCTCCTCCTCCACTTCCTCCCCCTCTTCCTCATCCTCTTCCTCCTCCTTCTCCTCCTCCTCCTCCTCCTAATGCAGATGCTCAGAGTTTGCTGATGAACCACTCAAGGGCCATCATTGGGTGATCTAGAGGTGTCATTTCTCCAGGTTGAGTGACTCAGCAGTTTTTGACCCTCCATTATATACCAGGCCCTAGCTAACTGCTGAGGACACTGAATGTAAGATCTCCCAGCTCCTGAAAGTTTCACACTTTGTGAGGTACTCAGTTTCATATGCCACTAGAGCAGGAACTGGATCTTCCATTATTTTTTAAATTTTCTGAGTGCGAAGCACAGTGATGTGCTAAATAAATACTTGTTAAATGTAATGGCACCTTACCAATTCCCAAGAATGGAAATCTATCCAGCCTGAGCAGCAGCTTAATTCCATGTAATTCTGTACAATTCGTAGTAAAGGAATAAATGAAATGTAACCTAGCATGATACAGTGTCATCAGGAATGGGCTCCATGCTGAGCCCTTAAAGTCCTGACTCCTGGTTCCCACTCTATTAACAATTTCCTAGGTAACTGTAGACAATTCATTTCATTCTCTAAGCCTCAATATCTTCACCTATAAAAAAAAGCCAGATTAGATTATCCACAAAGTTCATTGCAGGTGCAAAATTCTGATTCCTTTGAACTTTCCAATTATTTAGCAATGCATGACTACTAATGAACTACTAATAAATTTATTTCGGGACTCAATCTAGTATCATTACAGGCAATGAACTACAGAGTTTTTAAATGTGGTAAACTTTATTTTTGAGGGAGAACCTGTAATGTCCCATGATTTATTCTGTCTAGTCTCAGGCATGAAAATGATATTTTCCCATCATACCATTTATAGTTTGCAGTCTTTTATAAAAAGAGGCTTACTGGGGCGCCTGGGTGGCGCAGTCGGTTAAGCGTCCGACTTCAGCCAGGTCACGATCTCGCGGTCCGTGAATTCGAGCCCCGCATCAAGCTCTGGGCTGATGTCTCAGAGCCTGGAGCCTGTTTCCGATTCTGTGTCTCCCTCTCTCTCTGCCCCTCCCCCGTTCATGCTCTGTCTCTCTCTGTCCCAAAAATAAATAATTGTTGAAAAAAAAAATTAAAAAAAAATAAAAAAATAAATAAAATAAAATAAAAAGAGGCTTACAATAAGTCCTGAAAAATTATTTGCTACTTTTCTTCTGGCTCACATTTCTGGACAGAATCAAATCCCAATCAATGCCATCTTTTTTTTTTCATGTAGAGAATTGCCCCATTTCACCATTCTGACTTATTTGTCAGATTTAAAACTTTTTAACACACAGGCTTGTTACCTTTTTTCCAACTACTCCACATCTTTCTTAGGTCCCCAGACCTCAGCATGAGTCTTAAAATTTGTAGGAAATCAAATCCAAAACAGTTCCTGTTCCAAAAATGAATATAAAATCCTGATCTAGAAAGCAAAAATAATTAATATTCATTATTTGGATGCAAATAATTTAAAATTTTTTATAATGTTTATTCTTGCTGGGGGAGGGGAGGAAGGGGCAGAGAGAGAGAAAGACACAGAATCTGAAGCAGGCTCCAGGCTCTGAGCTGTCAGCCCAGAGCCCAATGTGGGGATTGAACTCACAAACTGCGAGATCATGACCTGAGCTGAAGTCAGACACTTAACTGACTGAGCCACCCAGCATGCCTTGGTGCAAATGATTTATTTGGTCACTCTGACACAATTACAGGTATGTAGTTGAATATTCACCTTGTTATAATTCTTTTTTACCAAAAACTCAATTTTTATGTGATTCTAAAAATAAATTAATGTATAAAAAATTTATATTCTTAAAAAAAAGAATTTTATATGCTTTATATTTCCCTTCTTATTCCTCACCTCTGAAACTGTGTCTACTCCCATGGCCTTTCTCCAATGCAAAGGAAGAAAATTTTCTCAATACAAGTATTGATCCCTATATCATTTATCCATTGTTTCAAAATTTATTGGATACCTAGTACTTGGCCTGATGCTATTCAGTGAGAATATAAAGTGAGAAGACAGGGAAGTTTTCCCAGAAAAGTTGTTAAATTGCATTTTGAAGAACAAGTAAAGTTATAAGAAAGAGGATGGATGCTTAAAAATAAGATAAGACTGCACATTCAAGAGTCTGCAAGTGCCCTAGGATGGCTAAAGTCTAGGGTCCTCTATGAAACATAGTAGAACTAGTCAAATATTAGTATAATATGCGTGATTTTTCAGCATGACTATCACTGTCTTCTATTCCCAAACCAGCCCTGATGCAAAACTATTTAGTCTGATGAAAGAAAATTAATTCAATTTTTAATTAATTGAATTAAATTTCTTTTAATTTTAGAAGTTTAAAATAATTTAAAATTAATTTTTAAATTGTCACCATTATCCAGATTCTTTTTTCTTCACAGTTTTTAATTTGTCACCTAAGCGTATCATTCAGCCCTCCCATCTCCTTGGGTTTTATTTCAGTTGTCACTGAACCAATTGTAACCCAGGCCTACGGTCGATTCTACATTAAAAATCTGGCATTCAGCATTTCTGGATTTAGAAAGACTAAAAGCTGAGCTAAAGAGATGAAAAATTGGCTTTAAACCCAAATCTAAATCTCACAATCATCAGTGTGTGCTATGAAATCCTGGGTATACAAATCCCTTAAGACCACTGTTAAAGGAAAATATATGATTAAAAAAAAAGGTTTTACTTACTCTGTAAGGAAAAAAAAAAGCAAATAGCATATTTGATACAAGCAAAAGTAAGGGAAAATTGCTTTTTTAAAAGCAGAGTGCCTGATTTACTTCCACCTCCACCCCCAAAAGGTCCTTAATTAGCCAGAAGTAAATGCGAATGTAAATAATTCATCTGAATGACATCTGAATGACACTACAAACACGTTTGCCTACAGACTCCCTCAAGCATGCATGCACCCCAGATCCTTGACTTTCACCAGATTAACAAAACCCATGAAATGGAATCAAGTTCAAGGGCCAGACTTAGATAGGGCGATCACTGGTAGTCAAACTAAACAGATTGCCTACAATTATCTTTCACTCAAGTGCTGAGGAAGGGGGCACCATTCATCATTCCCACACCTTTCCATTGTGTATGTTCAATACAACCAAGCCCATATTCCCTCGTTTCATACTCATGATTTCATTGCCTGATCATGTGAATCAGAAAACAACTATGGACCAAGTGAGTGTAGCTTAATTGGATCTAGATTTTAGTGTAATACTTTCTGGTTTAGTTCTTTATTCTTTTGCCCAGCTCTGAATGGGACCATTTTTAGTTAACAGAGAATTTCTCACCTTCCATTGGTATCATTTTGGTCACTTTAAGTTTTTTTTAATGTTTATTTTTCAGAGAGAGACAAAGAGACAGAGTGTGAGCAGGGGAAGGGCAGAGAGAGAGGGAGACACAGAATCTGAAGCAGGCTCCAGGCTCTGAACTGTTGGCACAGAGCCTGATGTGGGGCTTGAACCCACAGACCATGAGATCATGACCTGAGCTGAAGTCAGACACCCAACTGACTGAGCCACCTAGGTGCCCCTGGTCACTTTAAGTTTATTCTGTAAAGACAGATATTCACAGTCATTCTCTTACCAGTATGATGCTTTGTAAGCCAAAAGCAAAGGAGGAAAAGATGGCCATTCTTGTACTGGTGGCATAAACCAAGGCCCAGGACCCACAGGTTTCCTGAAGGGCATCTAGAAAGGCTCAGCAGGACAAAAAAGGATTCCTCTCTATATAAACAATGTCATATATCAAAAGGAAGCAGTCTGTTAAATATGTGTTTGACATAGAAACACCAAAATGTCAAGGTGACCAACTCATGGTAATGGGATGACAAATTACATTTTTTATCATCTTTATGCTTTTCTATATTTTAACTCATGAAACATAAACAATTATTATATTATTAGACAGAAAACCTTAAATGTCAGAGCACAGTTTCAAAAACTCAAAACCAAAAAGAGACATTAGTGCAGAGCAAAGCAAGAAAAAGCACTTTTCTCTGGGCCAACCAAACCAAAGTTCAAATTTTAGTTCCATCTATTATATGATCTTGGGAAGATTATTTAGTTTCTCTGAATCTCAGTTTACTTAAAAATCAGCAAGGTAATTCCTAACTCATAGGGATGTAATGGAGATGAAATAAAACAAATGCACCTAAATTTAAAAGAATTTCCATTTACAAATTTATTTATCAAGATGAAGCTTCACCTTTTCAAAGTTTAAAGGCTGTCCTCAGTCCACTCTGGTGCTGCCATCTTATCCATTAACTCATGGAGACACCTGTGATTTATGACCCCCAACACTCATCCTGTGGACTTTTAAAGACTCAATAAATTATAGGGAAAAACTGCATGCATTTCACATAGTATACTCTGCATATATATATACATATATATATCTATATATATATATACATATATATAGATATATAGATATATAGATATATATAGACATATATAGATATATATAGATATATATAGATATATATATAGATATAATGGTTATATTAGCAACAATAGTAATATGATGATGATAATAATAATAATAACAAATAATTCCTGTGGCTTTATTCTGTGTGAGGTTCTGGATTAATCATTTTATATACATTGTCTCACACTATCTTCACAGCAACCTAATAAGGTAATCATTATTGTTAGACAGTAGTAACTTGCCCAGTATCATGGAGGCAAAAACTGGTAGCTTGAGTCACAAGTCCCAAATTTGTATGGCTTCAAGAACAGTCCCTAAACTACTTGATCATCTAAAGAAATAAAGAAGAATTCTGGCCCAAGACATAGCTCCAATTTCTTTTTTATTCACACTCTCGTTCTTAGATACAAAGTATATTAAACTCTACAATGTGCCATCCTTTCCCTGAGGCGTGACAAGAACAGCAAAAACCTAAACCCTACAGACAAGTCTGGTCACGGGAGCTGAAGAAGGTGGCAAAGCTGTGACTGAATCACAATTCCGATACATGCCAAAGTTTCTGCGTCTCAGTCTCCAAGGTCAGAACAAAACTTGTTACAGTGTTGTGATTCTGTTTTCACAGACTCTGAAGTGCAATCAAACCAGACCAAACTGAACCTGCTGCAAAATAAATCATTACTCTTCTCAACTCTTTAGCCATGTAATCCTGCTTAGTCAAAATGGAGATTAATTCTTCACTGTCCAAAAACAATAGTTCTTCCTGTGTCCTTGGTATTTGATGATCTTATTTCCTAAAGAGGATGCCTTCTCTTTTATTAAAAAAAAAAAAAACAAAAAAAAAAAACATCCTAAAATGTCAAATTAAGGAATCTGGGGATTGCAGAAACAGATACTATGCCTTCATGAAGTCTAAGCTGTGCAATATTTTTAAAGTGTGTTAGATTTTTAAGAAGGGTGGTTTTTAGTTTTTAAATTAGAGAAATCATGCACACATTTGTTTCTTCTGTCCTTGGAGATTATAAACACCCAGAGGCAACTCATTTTTGCAGAGTATTTGCTGTCAAGAAGCAATGAAGTGCGAATGGTAGCCAATTGAACTTAGCAATTTGTTTACTCAGAAGGAAAACAGCTGGGAAAAAATGGAGTATTTTAATAATTAGCCAGTCATATTAGATAAGGAACATTCAAGTATATGATCTAGCATTATAATAAGGAAGCTGCCACTTTGGGTGATAAAGAATTAGCAATTAACCTTCTAACTCAAGAAAAAAGTCGTCAAAGTGGGAGAAAAAAAGTAGAGAAACAGGCTTCAGTTTTGAATCTTAAAACGTTTCCAAACTCAAAATAATTCTTTTTCAAAAGTTTTACAAGGGAATATGCTTTAAGGACTTCACATATGAAGTTTCATGAGCCAATACTAAAGAGAGTATTATGGGGTGCCTGGGTGGCTCAGTCAGTTGAGCGTCCGACTTCGGCTCAGGTCATGATCTCACAGCTCATGAGTTTGAGCCCCGCATCAGGCTCTGTGGTGACAGCTCATAGCCTGGAGCCTACTTCAGATTCTCTCTCTCTTTCTCTCTCTCTCTCTCTCTCTGCCCCATCCCTGCTCACACTCTGTCTCTGTGCTTCTCAAGAATGAATAAACATTAAAGAAAAATTAAAGATAGTATTCTTGAGGAATTTTAAACCATTATACCTGTCACAAGGAACTTTACTCCACTAACTGATGAGAATTCAAATTCTGATACTCTTTTGTCTATAATGTGTGTACCTACTGAAAATTATAAGAAGAAAAGAGTTAACCTCTGATGCATAGCCTAATTATTAGCTACCTGCTGGCACAGGATGCAAAGTTAATCGTAAGCAGCATTTTCCTTTACTACAGATCTTTGATTAACCACAAAGTCCTTTCACCATGCACCTGGCTGAAGCATTTAAAAAAAAAAAACATAGAAGAAACATTCACAGAATAGATATTACCATACTTGCTGAGATGTGAGGTTGTGACTATGGTCCAACCAAGACCGTAGCAATAGGAACCAGGAATAATGACTTTCTCCAATGTTCGCCTCTTCACCTTCCTGCCCTCTGCCAACAAATGGAGAACTTGAGCGCTTTCATTCCAGAGAAACATCCTTTCATTTCAAAAGGAGAATTGACCTGGACTTCAAATACTCTGCTCTTGTGTAGCAATATCCAAACAGGTAAATTGGCCTATGGAGTCCCAATGGACAACAAGAAAACTAAGCTAAGTAACAGTTGTACCATGAAGATCCTAAGGAGTGTGAAAAGTGGTCATTGTGTCAGGTCTTTTTGTTTTTGTTGTTGTCATTTTTAAAGTTTATTTATTTACTTAGGGAGAGAGACAGACAGACAGACAAAAAGCATGAGCAGGGGGAGGGCAAAGAGAGAGGGAGAGAAGGAGAATCCCAAGCAGGCTCCACGCCATTAACATGGAGCCTGACGTGGGGCTTGAACTCATGAACCACAAGATTGTGACCTGAGCTGAAACCAAGAATCAGACACTTAACCTACTGAGCCACCCAGGCGTTCCTGAAGTTGCTTTTGGCAGCTGAAGGGGAGAAAGGAAAGGAAGGGAAATACAGACAGCAGAAGAACTAAAAAGAGGGTTGAAGAGAAATAAAGATGTTTTATGGTCTCACTGGAAGTTCCTAAAAGTTGGCTGTGAATCAAAAGAACTCAGAATAGTAGATGCACTGAACCAGATAAACCCAACAGCTAAGGCCCAGAAAATGCTGCCGCTGTTTTCATTGTGTGGTTGTTGTTCTTGCTGGTGCTGGTGCTAATGCTGCTGTTCTCCAAGAAGTTGTGATACATTTGAAGAACAACATTTGAAAGAGGGTAGACTTTGGAACCCAACATTACAGTGTAGCTGAGTTGTCCAACATCCAGAAGAATAAGACCATGAACACCAACACTTCTTCCTCATAAAAATACGCTCTTTTTCTCCTCCTTTGATCCCATAGATGTGAATATAATGAGATTTTATCAAAACCACTTTATCCTACTGTTACCTCTGCCAGACAGAGAGTGCATTACATCCTCCTGGCTTTGATGCAGACAATGGAACTTTCTAATAGATTGCCAATTGCTTTGACACAAAAGCTAGAGAAAATGTAACTTATCCTAGAACCTTGTTCCCAATCTGTCTCCAGCACTGCAGCTGTCAAATTTGGCCCCTAAAATGCCCTTGATTAAAGGAGTGAGCCAAAGAAAGAGTAATAGTCTGCCAAGTTAGGTAGCTATAATCCTCAATATTGGTAATTACACTTCAAATACATTGAGCTTTGTTGTTGAAGCTCAGAAAGTAAAACTCTGATTCTTCTAAACAAAAGATCATTCAGATCTTGCAAGACCCCTGCAGCTAAATTACCTTCATTTGTGATTTTGTCAGATCTCCCTAGACAGCTTTTGCCTAGTCTGGTCATCTGAGGAAGTCTTAGCCAACTCTATAAAGTACTGAATGTGGCTTACTTTTCTGAGGAAGAACATCCGAGTCTGAAGCTAGGCTTTATTTGATAGAACGTAAATCTGGTAAATCTGAGGACTCTTCCACTTTTAGTCAACAGTTCTGGGATTCATCAAGAAAAGTTCACCGGCTCTTCATCTCTAAACAGCCAGAATTAGCTCACCTTCCAAAATCTCTACCGTTTGCATCACAATCATGATAAAAGCCTTCTTTAACATGATGATGCAGTTCTCATATCTCAGTCAATAAAAATGCATTTTCACTTTCAGTATGTCACAGACTCAAGAGTTAGAAATATTTGCAGAAAAAAAACATCAGTAACACAGGGAAAACTTGTCTCCTGCTGGCTAGCATCTGGGTTCTGCATCGTTATTTATGGATTTCTTGATACAAAACATAAAAATCCTTATGTTTAACCACCCCCACTCCAAAATCAGCCAACCAAATAAAGCTAGCTTACCCCAGACAAAAATTAAATTATGATTATGTTTTTAAAAAGTTCTACTGGAAGTTGTCTCTATATTTTCAACTTCATGCTTTTGGAACCTCCTCCACAATCTATTTTAAAATGATCTTGAAATTCAATCTCCCTTTTCAAAAAGCTACAGTTAGAAATCCCTCATTCCTCATTGCAATCTCCAGGAATTCCCAAAATAATTTAGGGATGTGGATAGGTTGAAACCCCCAGCTTAGAATGTCATTTCAGAAATTAATCCCAGAAAGTAAGGTTTCATATATTATCACAGCTGTGGCCAAATTATCTTTCAGGCACTGAGGACTAAGCTGACACACACTTAGTTTTAAACAGTGTGTTCTAAAAGAGGGCTTCTCTAACCTTGAGTGCCCAGTCAAACCAGAGCCAGAGGACTGCCTGTAAATTGGCACCAGGATGCCACCCCAGCCCAGTAGAGCAGGAAAGAAATATCCAGACCTTGTGTTTGGAAGCTTAGTATTTTAGGA
This sequence comes from Felis catus, assembly GCF_018350175.1. Classification (NCBI taxonomy): domain Eukaryota; kingdom Metazoa; phylum Chordata; class Mammalia; order Carnivora; family Felidae; genus Felis; species Felis catus. Next base: position 86,807,359 of record NC_058375.1, on the reverse strand, counting down.
GTCAGTAGTAATAGAAGTAGTGGTAGAAAGAGTAGTACTATCAGGAAGAGTGGTAATAGTGGGAATTGTTATCATTTGTTGAGTACTCACCATAAGCCAGACACCATGTTAAATGCTACACACACATTGTCCATGCACTTAATAACTGAATACTTAGGGAAATATAAACTTTAATATTGGGAATCTCAGATATCTGAATATTCAAAAGAACACTTGGTTTTCTCTGTAGATTTTTTTCTTAAGATAGCAGTGAAGAACTTGCCTAATTGCAGTCTTCAGCCTTTGGGAAGAGGTAAAATAGATGGGTGTTTCTGGGGATTAAGTCCTGGTTACTTCCAACTGAGAAAAGAGAACTGAATGGAAGTCCAAGGGAAAATGGATGAAAAAAACAGAAAATTTTCAAGAATAAGTCTTCAAGAAGAGTAACAATATCAAAGACCCAGTAAGATATAGATAGCACAGTGCCGAGGTTGAAAGAAGATGAACAGAGAGATATTATATTAATGAGTGATTATATTAATGGCTGGACAAGAAAGGTTGTCTACTACATTCCTGTCAAACATGAAGATGATTGAAGCAAACTACATAGACAGTTTTGGAAATATATAGTTTAACTATGGCTTTGTAGTCATTAATGAGCTTGATATTTAAATTCTAGAATGCCTTCACGTGGAAATATTTCATCCACATTAAAATGTGTTTTAAGGGGACTAAAACCCATTTCTCTTTTTCTTTTATTTTCTTTTTTCTTTTCTTTATCTTAGAGAAATAGCATGCAGGGAGCAGGGAAGGGCAGGGGGAAAAGAAGAGAGACAATACCAAGCAGGCTCCACTCTCAACATAGAGCCCAACACAGGTCTTGATCCCATGACCCTGGGATCATGACCTGAGCTGAAATCAAGAGTCGGAGGCCCAACTGACTGAGCCGTCCAGGTGCCCCTAGAAACCCATTTTTCAATCAAATTTCTTTATCAGCAATTGTTGGAAGTTAAGTAATAACATTTCTGACATTCAGTTTCATCAACTGTATAATGGAAATTAATAAAACCACCCTGCCTACATCACACTTTTTTATATACTGTATAGGGTAAGATAATGGATATGAAAGCATGTTGAAATAATATAAATCTCTAAACAATGATAAAAGGTATTATTATCATTTTGTGACTGAATGCAATCAACTCCAAACTGATGGCTGGATCCTCTAATCCTCCAAGAGAAACAAAGGACAACATAAAATAAAATAATAATAATAATAAAAAAATTAAATGAACTACTGGGGTCTCTATCTCATTTACTTACAAATGGAAAGAGTACAACAAGAATGAACTGAAAAGATCCACTGAGAGCGGTACCTAAAGGAAGAAACACATGAACATTTTCCTGTGTCTCCACTAATTGATTTAGTCATTCATTCATTAAATGTACAATTTTCTGCCTCAGGAAATTTCAAGCTTATTTTCTTTTATTCCTTGTTGTGTAGTTATAAGAATAGAATATTGGTCCTTCGTATATTAACTATAATAAAATCAACACCTAGATTTTTCTTCTTTAAGAAAAATAACTAGTAGGGGCTCCTGGGTGGCTCAGTCAGTTGAGCCTTGAACTCTTGATTTTGCCTCAGGTCATGATCCCAAAGTTGTGGGATTGAGCCCCACGTCAGGCTCTGTGCTGGGAACGGAGCCTGCTTAAGATCTTCTCTCTCTCTTCCTCTGCTCTTCTTCTATGCTTGCTCACTCTTTCTCTCTCTCTAAAAAAAACAAAACAAAACAAAACAAAAAAAACTAGTAATAACTCCAGTGTTTTTCATTCTTACTCAATGAGAAATTATTTCAACTACTTAATCACCCTCACTGAATTTGTCTGGACTCTAACACTTTAACAATATGGAAACCTGAGGTATCTGTCAAATTGTCAGAATGGAGAAAGGTCTCTTTGTCAGACAGGAGTCATCTGAACCTGAATTTAATTAAGGTCAACTGTGATTGCTAATGCCGCTACATATCTCACAAAGCAAATGAAAATCCTCTTTACAGGAAGGTAACATGATGCTCTGTCTTGAATTATTTCAATAATTAATTTTTCAAAATACAATGTCTATCATACAAGCTAAGATAATTAAAAACATGTTGGGACAAAAACCCTGAAAAAGTACCAACAAAAATAATAGACAGCAAATTCCAAAGTCAAGTTTGAAAATGTCGGCAAAGAGCTAGAACCTATGAACAGTGATACGGGTAATTTTAAAAACAATCAAGTAAAAATGCTAAGATATAATAACAGCATTTAAGAACTGCATGCATACAACTGAAGACAGAATAAAGAGAAAGTGATGTAGGAAGGAACAAAGAGCAGTGAAAGTGAATAAATATGTGAGAGGCTCTAAATGAGCAGTGAATGAATAAAACAATAACAATGTTTTAAAACATACATTGTATAAATATACATCTTCCATACCATCATTCATTGTTTTAGCCACTGATAATTTGGACTTACTCATATTTGTATGTGTGTATATATACATACATATACATATATATATACATACACATATATACGTATATATATATATATATGCATATATAGTGGGTATGTAAGACAAAATAAGAAAACAATAGCATATAAATCAATGTGAGTTAAGATATTCTACGGACCTGGTGCGCCCAGGTGGCTCAGTCGATTAAGCTTCCAACTCTTGGTTTTGGCTCAGGTCATGATCTCAGTTTGCAGGATCAAACCCCACATCAGGCTCTGTGTTGACAGCATGGAGCTTGATTGGGATTCTCTCTCTCCCCCCCAAAAATAAATAAACATTTAAAAAATATATGTATTATACTGACCTTGAAACATACAGGGAAAGTCAAAAGTGTATGCTGTAATTTTTTGAGTAAACACACACACACACACACACACACACACACACACACACAGGATATACCATTATGACCAGAGAATGAAAGGTAAAAGTTATCACCCTGGATAATGAGAAAGGAAAGATAGTCAGAGCTGAATCTTTGAATTAGAAAGAGACATATAAGGAAGGGTGAAGTGCTAATATCATCATTTTTGCATTAAAGGAGTCAAGAGATATAGTAGAAAACTGGTCAGGGAAATGAAAGCTTAAGGACAATAAAGAAACAAAATTGACCAAACAGAATTGAGAGAAATATTATAGCTTTCAAAATTTGGAGACATGGAAAGGTGATGGGAAGTTTTATAAATGAGGCAAATGTTCATCTTCCATCATAAGGAGTCAAGTTGATAAATTAGAAAATAGTAATATAAGGATATCATTTTTATTTGAGGGTAATTACCTGAAAAACTAAAATAAAAAAATAGTTTGGTGATATTCTCTTAAAAATGGGACTAGGGAGAGGCACCTGGGTGGCTCAGTCAGCTAAGTGTCCGACTTTGGCTCAGGTCATGATCTCGCTGTTCGTAAGTTCAAGCCCCACACCAGGCTCACTGCTGTCAGCGCAGAGCCCTCTTCAGATCTTCTGTTCCTCCCCCTTCTGTCTCTCTCTGCCCCTCCCCCACTTCCACTCTCTTAAAAATAAATAAAACAATAAAATAAAATCGGACTAAGGAGGGTAAAGGATGAGGCAGGGGACTGCTGCTTTGTATTTCCAGTACTTTTGTTTATTTTATACTCCAGACATATAAGCATTTTTAAGTGTATTTTTTTAGTAATCTCCACATCCAACATGAGGCTCAAACTCACAACCCCAAGATCAAGAGTCACATTCTTGACACTCTGGAAAACAGTATGGAGGTTCCTTAAAAAGTTAAAAATAGAACTATCCTACAACCCAGCAATTACACTACTAGGTATATACCCAAAGGATACAAAAATATAGATTCAAAGGGGTACATGCACCCCAATGTTTATAGCAGTATTATCAACAATAGCCAAATTATGGAAAGTGCCCAAATGTCCACTGACAGATGAATGGATAAAGATGTGGTATATGTGTATGTTTACACACACACACACACACACACACACACACACACACACACACAGAGAGGAATATTATGTGGTCATCAAAAAGAATGAAATCTTGCCATTTGCAATGACATGGATGGATCTAGAGTGTACTAAGCGAAATGAGTCAGTCAGAGAAAGACAAATACCATATGATTTCACTCATATGTGGAATTTAAGAAACAAAAGGGATGAACATATAGGAAGGGAAAAAAGATGGAGGAAAACAAATCATAAGAAACTCTTAATGATAGAATACAAACTTGAGGGTTAATGGAGGGAAATGAGTGGGGAATGGGCTAAATGGGTGATGGGTATTAAGGAGGGCACTTGTTATGATGAGCACTGGGTGTTATATGTAAGTGATGAATCACTAAATCCTACTCCTGAAACCAATTATACTATATGTTAACTATCTAGAATTTAAACAAAAATTGTTTTAAAAACCCACAGGCTCTTCCAACCAAGCCAGCCAGGCACCTCTGCAAATATAAGCATTTAGATCATGTATATTTGTATATAATTTTATGGTATTACATTATATTAACATACAGCTATATTAAAGTATGTTTATATTTAATATATGCTATATTACTAACAGTATATAGTTTACATTAAATAATACCTACATACTTTTATGTATTATATATTTACCATATATAATATCCATATTTTATATGTTATGTTTACATTTATAGGTTAAGACTGTGAAATTAAAGTATAATCATTTTTATAAACTAAGCTTATTCCCACTGGTCTATTTAATATATAAGGCTGTTAAAACCCAGGTCATGCTCTTACAAGTTTAGAATTAGACAGATTAGGTTTTAAATCTCTTTCCTATCATAACCTAGCTATGTGACATATGAAAATTAACTTAACCTCTTTGTACCTCTATTTCCTTATCTATAAAGTAAGAAAATTGCAGTTACTGTCAGAAGTGTTATAATAATTGAAGACAATATATTTAAAATTCTTAGCCGGTGCCTGACAAAGTATTAAGTAAATGGAAATAATCATTATTATTCTACAATATTACTATTCCTTTATTTAATAAACATTTGTTGGGACAAATTATGTATCAAACATTTTCCTAAGACTGCCCACAAGAAGTTTACAGTATAGTGGGATACTCTGAATGCAGAACTTCAGAGGAGGCTTCACTGAGTCATTGATACTTGAACTGAACTGTAACAAATAATCTGAGTTAAGGAAAGGAAATTGCAAACAGAGGGACAGCAAGGGCAAATATCATTGCTATAAAGTAAGATGACATGTGTCCTAGACAAGGAGTATGAATTTGTCTGACTCTACAGGGAGCCACTGAAGAATTTTAAACAGGGCAATTCCTATCATTGATATTAGAAAGCCACTCTGTTGACAATAATAAGGATAAGCCAGAAAAACACTAGAAAAAAGTTGTAAGCAATTAAGAAGAGGGACCTTGTTAGAATAATATCATAGTAATCTGGGAGGAAAGTGACAAAGACCTGAATTAAATCAGTAAGAATGGAAAGGGCAGGTCAGAAATTAGAATTAAAAAGGTAGATATTAGAGACATGGACTAAGCAAAAAAGGTGAATGAAAAGTAAGAATTTAGAATGGCTTTGGAAACTGGGTGAATAGCAGTATATTAACTGAGATAAAAATGGTGACAGGAAGGGAGGCTGGGTGGCTCAGATGGTTAAGCATCTGACTTCAGCTCAGGTCATAAACTCACAATTTGTGAGTTCGAGCCCCACGTTGGGCTCTGTGCTGACGGCTCAGAGTCTAGAGCCTGCTTTGGATTCTGTGTCTCCCTCCCTCTCCGTTCCTCCCCTATTTGCTCTCTCTCTCTCTCTCTCTCTCTCTCTCTCTCTCTCTCTCACGTGCTCTCTTTCTCACTCTCAAAATAAATAAAGGCTAAAAAGAAAATGGTGACGGGCACCTGGGTGGCTCTGTTGGTTAAGTGTCCAACTCTTGATCTGCATTTGGGTCATGATCTCACTGTTCTTGAGATGGAGTGAGCCCCACAGCAGGCTCTGAGCTGACAACATGGAGCCTGCTTGGGATTCTCTCTTTCCCTCTCACTCTCCTTCTCTCTCTGCCCCTCCTTTGCTAGTACACCCACATGCACGTCACCCCCCCCCCGTTCAAAAAGAAATAAACTTTTAAATAAATAAATAAAATAAAAAATACTTTAAAAATATAGAAAAGAAAATGGTGACAAAGGAAAGCAGGTTGGGACTGAGTTTGGGTGGTCTATTGGACATCAAGTGCAAATGTCCAGTGGGTATTTAGCTGGGTGGATCTGGAGTCCAGCAGGAACTGCGTAAGATTCTAAATAAGGCTAGTATGTAAATAGTGACTGACGATACGAATTTAAACTAATTATCCAAAGGAAATTATAGGAAGTGAGAAGAGCACTTGCTCCTTATAGGAGAAACAGTCCTCCAGACTCACCCATTACACGAGTACAAAACTTCATTCCTTCACTCACCATAAATTTTCCAATTGAATGCCTATTGTCCAAAAGCAGAGGTTTTTTTTGCATGTCACATACTAAATATATGTTTCTACATTCCTAGACTAAACTTTTCTGGGATAGAGACTACGTCATGTCTATATCACCTTCATCACTGGCATAATTTCTGGCACAAAGAATGCCCTAAACACATGTTTACTGAGTTAATTCCTCATGCTTCTGGTAGCCTTGTAATTCTATTCCCTAGCCTGTGTTCGAATCACAACTGTTTCCAAAACTGTAATTCAAGTTGCTTCTCTGTTTCTCTAGCTCCCATTTTATACCATACTGCATGATACCGCTCAGGTTTCTTTTAATAAATATATGTCAGTAAAGCCACCCAGTCAACCACAGGGATCTCAAACAACCATGACACAAGTCACAAGAAAACAAGTGGAACCTGAAAGAAGCTGAAGGTTGACACTTGCACTCCCAAATTACTACTGACCAATAACCCCTGGGCCAGAAATAGAGAAGATGAGAGCATGGTCTCATCGACATCGTAATTTGTGGGTAACGTCAATACTCTCATGTTGGGGATAAGATGATGCCCCTTTTTTAAAAAAAAACTGTTTGTTTATTTTTAGAGAGAGAGAGAGGGCAGAGGAGGGTCAGGAGAGAAGAAGAGAGAGAATCCTAAGCAGGCTCTGTGCAGATACCACAGAGTCTGACTCAGGCCTTAATCCCACAAGCTGTGAGATCATGACCTGAGCCAAAATCGAGGGTCAGACGCTTAACTGACTGAGCCACCCAGGTGCCCCTGATACCCCTTTTAATTGGAACCACACCCAGTAGAGAAATGCCTTTGGTATGTGGGAGGCTCTTATCCTACTCCAGGTTTACCCACCACATAAAGATTTAACCTGCAGATTTAGCAAAAATGACAATATTCCTCTTAGATGAAAATTCTGAAAAAAAAGCAACACTCAGTTGGACATGAGAAGTACATTCTTTAAAAAGTTTCATTCCAAAAAAAGACTTTTTTTTAAATGTTGAAAACATTTGGAAAGAGAAGGTCACATTAAAAGTCAGCTCCACGTAAACATTTGCTCACAAAAGCGCTGGCAACAAACGAATAACATTTGGGAAGCAAGTGTCTTGCCCTGACTATATACAAAGGAAGAAAAAGTCTTCAAATGCTTCAATACCTTCATTCTGAAATGACTGTCAACCTGAAGCGGTTCCTGGGAATACGTTACTGACAACACCAGCACCTCCCTGTTTTCAGAGCTATTATCCAAATGTGACATTATAAGAGTGCTATTTGAAACAATATCTATCTGAGATGCATTTATTATGTAATTGGTTATATAAGGTTAGCACAAGTAATTAACAGAACAGAAGAATACTGGAACAAAAACGATTTTTTTACCAAAAAAGTGAAAGTTTCAAAAAGCGAGCTTATTAAAAAATAAGTGACTTAGAGTAAAAAAAAAAAAAAACAACTTAAGAGTATGACGTATTAAGGGAGTGAAGGAGAGAAACGTCTTAAATTTGATAGTACACTGAACACAAGCAACAGTAGCCTCTGTTCTTGTCTTCTTTGTTGCCCTCATTAATTAAGAATTGCCTTTTAAAAGTCAAGCTAGCACCCTAAGGATCACCTGGGGAGAGTGGTGAATTCTAGTCTTTTGCCAAAATAAGCATAGGCAGTATTTATAAAGGTCAAAAACATAGTTCATTAGTTTAAAAAAAAATGCAATCAGCACATGGAAAAAACGGCCAGGCTAGCCCTTCCTTCTCACCAATAATTAGCAGCACAAACCCCCAAGTATCTACTTACAAGTGATCATTGTCCATTCAATTTCAAGGTCTTTGGGAACAAGCCTCCTTTGTTATTAGCCACAATGCCTACTATTCTGCCCAAAATTCCCTTTAGTTTTTCTGATTGACAAAAGGTGTCAGTGTATATATTCACATAGAATATTTTCTTTAGATACAATTCTGAAATGCTATGGCCACTGCTGTCTTCAATGATAAAGGTAGAGGCATATGAGAAAGGAAAGGAATAAATATAAAGGAAAAGCAATTTCCCCAACTCCCCATTAACCCAGCTAATAAATAATAACATAGTTACCATATTGCATAGCATTTTACTGTACATCAATAATGCAGTCATCTGATGAACAGACTGCTAGTGCTGTATTTGCCATGCACCTAGAAAAATTAAAAGACAAGCAAATAAGATTTCCATCTTTGGCAATGTGCCTATTGAATATCTTTGTGCTAATTGAATATTACTGAAATAAAGAGGACAGTAGCCATTCCTCAAAGGATCTGTTTCAGGGAGGGACCAAAACAAGGACCCAGGAGCTCTTTGTCTCCATTTTTTAGAACAAGGCAAAGAGTTAGTGAAATACTATATGCTAAGGTTAACTAGCCCAGTTTCTCCTTCATGCAAGAAAGGGTCAGGTTGGGGACCGCTATGACCTCATGTGGTTCTCTAAACACACAAGAGATGCCTCCTCTCCATTCCACGGCACAAAGCACAGCCACAAAGAATGACATCCTTACAAGGATACAGCAGTGGATTTGGAAATCAAGCTTCCTTAAACTGAATCCCTATCCAGCCATTTACTAACCACAGAACCTCCTGGTAAGTTACTCAACCCCTTGGTGTTTTGGGGCCCTTATCTGCAGTGCACATAGATGTAATAATAACTACTTCACAAGGTTATTGTAAAAACTGAAGGAGACAGTGCAAATACAAAGCCAGTAAATGCCTGGCACATGCAAAGAGAGCAAGAAAAGTGGGATGTTTTATCATGATTCCTGGGCCTTCAATCTGCACAGCTTACATGTGAAATATCATCTCACGTAAGGGGACCAGACAGAATCAAAGTTGAGATATAGCTAGTGTGTCAGCTGGACGATGCCCTTCCTCCAAACTTCTAAGCGTGTCTATGGATTTTCCTGGTGGCTGAAGAGCCCTCTGGAACAAAAATTTGAGCCATATCCACAATTAGGGTTCAGACCTATACAGGAATGTGTAAGGACCTGGAGAGGGGGATGTTGTAGCCATGACAGGAGGAGGGTTCTGTCATATCTGCATGGGGGACAAAGGGGCCCTGAGATAGAAATCACTTGAAGGAAGAAGGGCCTGGGCCAAGGAGCCAGGAGCAGGAAAAAAAATTAGAGGAAACAGTAATTCTAGATACAGATGGTAGTCATTATTTGAAACTATCCCATCTCAGCTGTTCCAAAGCAATTTAAAAAAAAGGGCTGCATTATTAACCTCTGTAGTTATTCAGAACCCAGGCGACAATACAGTGATGCTCCTTGTCCCTGACCTGATTAGAAGGTAGAAGTGGCACCAACATACAAGGTGCATCAGCAGAGATCTGACCCTCAGCAGGTCAAGACAGCTGAGGGCAAAGCCTCACTGTTCAGCTGTTCAAGGCAGCAGCTGCCAGAATCCATGACCAACTAACAGCAGGGTCAGCAGATCTTCAGGGCAACCAGCACTGAGGTGCTGGAAGGAATTCAAAAAGAATGGCCAAGCTGGTGGCACAGCACAGAGCAGCAGAAATCAGCCACAAGGCTGGCTAATTGCCAGCCCAGAAGCCCTCAGGAGAGTGGGCTCCACCAGGGGCCGTCATAATTTGAGTATGAATGCTAATAGGACTTCATATGTGTTCTTTGGCTGATGAATCCTGCGACAGTTGGCTTTTGTTTATATCATGTCTGTTGCCTTTCTCAGGAAAGCCCGTGTTAGTTTTTGAGGCAGCTGTCTGCATTCAGAGTAAGGAGCCTGGCTTTGACAGGTTGGTGTGCAGATTTTTCTGGTGATAACTGAAACACAAAACTCAGATATGAGAGAGGTTCTTCTATCCTCCGAATCCCAGAAGCCAGGTCATAGTGCTACCGTAGGTTCAGATGTGCAGGTGAGCTGAAAGCAAGTTCTATGTTCCTGTTTTGGAGACAGGAGTGTTGGGAGCAGACAGAGGGAAGCAAGAAACACACTCTGTGGATTTCTTTTTCCATTTCTAACATTTTTCCTCAAGTGAAATATAGTCAAAATGAATAACAACTTAAAAAGCAGGTGAGGAAAGGAAATTAGAAAAACATGACTGTATCACGGATACAGTTTACAAACTTGGATATGCAAGAAACATTTTTTTTTTTAATTTTCTTAAACTAAAATAAAACTCAGACTCTGAGCCCCCAACCCATCAGATTTAGCAGAAAATTCAGCCTTGGACCTTCTTGGAGTTTCCCATTTTCCTGTTCCTCACCCTGTCTCCCCTTTGGATTGAGTAAAGGTTAAGCATCTTAGGGAAGAATCAAGGTATTGGGAATGCCATTCTGGTCAAGACCCATCAGGCCCACTGTCTACCTCGGAGACATGCAGTCCTTTAGAGACTGCATCTTTGCCATTGCAATGCCACCCGTGTCAGGACATCTTTAAAGAGGGTCAGAGGCTCCAGATGGGGCACTCAGGCTCCCCAGGGACTCCATTCAGCCTTTCCTTTGCCAACTGGTATCTCCACAGTGTGGAATTAGAGCAGAACAAGGGCCCCATGCTTTTTTTGTAAGTTAGTTTATTTTAAGAGAGAGTGCAGGGGCGCCTGGGTGGCGCAGTCGGTTAAGCGTCCGACTTCAGCCAGGTCACAATCTCGCAGTCCGGGAGTTCGAGCCCCGCGTTGGGCTCTGGGCTGATGATGGCTCAGAGCCTGGAGCCTGTTTCCGATTCTGTGTCTCCCTCTCTCTCTGCCCCTCCCCCGTGCATGCTCTGTCTCTCTCTGTCCCAAAAAAAATAAACGTTGAAAAAAAAATTAAAAAAAAAAAAAAAGAGAGAGTGCAAATAGGCATGAGCAGGGGAGCAGCAGAGAGAGAGAATCGCACATGGGCTCTGTGTTGTCAGCACAGAGCCCAATACAGGGCTTCATTGCACAAACCATAAGATCATGACCTCAGCTGAAATCAAGAGTCAGACACTTAGCCAAATGAGCCACCCAGGCACCCCAAATGTCCCAATGCATTAAGAAGAGAAGTCCCTCTACAACATTTCTCCCTCCTCTGGTTGCCCTTAGCAGTTTTAAAAGTAAAACATAAAATACATATACAGAAAAAATATAGAGAGAATAAAATCTCCTGAACCTAAAAAGCTCTGGGTCTAACTTCCTGCTTGAACAAAGGAAGAAAAAGGCAGGAAATACATGGAGAAAATCATAAATTCAGGTGTCAAAAAATTATCCTGCTTTAAGTGAAAATCTGTGATGACAATTTGGATATTAAGTTATCAAGCCCTCACTTAGTGCAGCCACTGTTCTAAGCACTTTATAAACATTAACATATTCAATCCTCATAACAACCCTACATTATCCTCATTTTATGTTGAAGAAACTCATGCACACAGATTAACACGTCCCAGTTCACACAGCAAATAAGTGGCACCCTATATTCAAAGCCAGGCTGTCGGGTTCCTGAGACTCTGCTTTTGTCCTCTGCTACACATGCCTTCTAGAAGGCGCAGGTGGGTCTGCAGAGTATTAAACACTTTAGTTCCGTTGGGCTTTCTTCTGCCACCCTCTCGGCCTGAGTCACTGCAGCTCCCACTACTTTATCCATGATTGGCTGGTCCCAGGTTTATGTGCTGAAGTTTAGACCTTCCACTGGGCCCATATCTCTTCACCTCCCACCCCAACATCTCCTCTTTCTCCCTTCTCTCTTCTTATATCTTCACCATTCTCCTTGACCCTCAAACTTTAGCAAAGCTTTGGTTTTTGGCTTCCACCCTCAGAATCCGCTGACAGTTCCTCTTTGGGTTTTTGGAGTGACCTTCTTGACCAGGTTCCAGTGCTTTGCATCTAACTTTGACATGAGGCCTCCTGACCCATGTCCCTGCTGAACTTGCTCTGGCTTCCCTCAGGGAGGATTGGTGCCAAGAAGAACTTTAAGAAAATATGACATGTTCTATATCCCTTAAATTCAGGGATTGCAAAACTCTAAAAAGTAACTTTTTTGTAATAAAATATAGCTCACATTTCTATTTTTAAAGTACTTAATACTTTGAGGAGCTCCTGGGTGGCTCAGTCAGTTGGGTGTCCAACTCTTGATTTCAGCTTAGGTCATGATCTCATGGTTCACAGGATCGAGCCCCGAGTTGGGCTCTATGCTGACAGTACAGAGACTGCTTGGGATTCTCTCTCTCTCTCTCTCTCTCTCTCTCTCTCTCTCTCTCCCTCTCTCTCTCCCTCTCTCTCTCTCTCCCTCCCTCTCTTCCCTTTTTCATATTTTTTATCACAAAATAACACTATTCTATTATAGAAAATACAAAAATAAAGCACTAAATTTATTACCAAGTATTTCTTATATTAGAGGTTATTTTCACATTGTGTACATTTACATATGAACCTTGTCATAACTCCTTGGCGTAAACTGCTTAAGACATTTAAGTTGCTTTAAGCCAATGACTCCAACATTTTTAACTGCAAAATACAGTAAAAAAATAAAATAAAATAAAATAAAATAAAATAAAATAAAATGGTACAAACCATATGTACCAAAACAAAACTTTCCTGTAATACAACTTACTTTCCCTATGTTTAGCACACTCTGATTTACTATATATTATGCTATTTCATTTTTATAATAAACTTAATAAGTTATGTTTCAATTTGAAAAATCAGATAATATCTGATAATGTGAGGGGAGGGAGGGACAAAGGGAGAGGGAGAGAGAGAATCTTAAGCAGGCTCCATGCTATTGGTGATGTGGGGCTTGGTCTCATGTGAGATTATGACCTGAACCGAAATCAAGAGTCAGAAACTCAACTGACTGAGCCACCCAGATGCCCCTGGCTTACTATTTTTCAATAAGCCCACCTTCTCCTTGCTTCTTACATACACACGCGCACACACACACACACACACACACACTGCACAGAAAATATACATCTCAGAAATATACACTGGAGATAGGACACTCTCTTAGAACCTGGATGTTTTCACAATCCTAATGACCATCAGGATAGTGTGTGAGCACATGGATTTCCTGTCCCTCAGGTCCAAGGGATCAATTGATCAAATACTGGTAGGCTTTGTGTAAGAGTCTATCCTAAAGCAAATGACACTGGTAGAGCTTACTTCCTCTGTCTGAAAGAGGTAGTATTGACTGTGAAACACACATTATTTGTCAAAGGAGTGTTAAGTGATACTTAAGGTTCAGAAGGAGGTATTTATATGCTGACAAGAAAACTACAGTTTTTCTCTAGAATATGTTACTTCCTGAATTTATAAATCATGCTGGATTAAGAATATGGGATTTCATCCTAAAAGTTCACCTTACTAAGCGTTTTTTTCTATCTCTGTGATATAAAAATAGATGTTACTTCATTAAAGTTATCACAAGACTTAGGGAAGAGCCTAGGATAACTTAAAGAATGTTCCAATAATTTCCTTCACCCAAATCCATCAAACTTTACTCTTAACAAGACTGGTAACCAAGACTGTTATGGACTGAATGTCTGTGTCACACCCACCCTAAAATTCATGTGTTGAAATCCTAACCTCCAAGATATTATTAGGAGTGGGGCCTTGGGAGGTGATTAGGTCATGAGGAAGGAGCCCTCCTGAATGTAATCTGTGCCATACAAAAAACACCCCAGAAAGCTCTCTTGCCCCTCTGCCATGTGAGGCACAGTGAGAAGACAGCTGCCTAAGAACCAGGAAGCAGGTCCTCACCAGACACCAAGTTGGTCAGTGCCTTGATCTGGACTTCCTGGCCTCTGGAACTGTAAAAAATAAATTGTTGTTTAAGACACCCAGGCTATGGCATTTTTTTTTGTTATAGCAGCCTGAACTAAGACAATGACCCTTTAAGACAATGTTTTCAGCCTCCAGATTCAGCTCAAAAAATGTATTTCCACTGTGTAAACAGACCTCCCATTCAAGAGAAAGTCAACTAGTAACAAGGACCAAAGAACCTAAGAGACCCTTCGTGATTACCTCACTACTCTTCAGAGGACTGTTATGAAGAAGGGTAAGCACTCCATGTTTGCAAAAGCTAGGTGTTGTTGGAAATAAGGGAACAGTTAACTATTTTCATTACTTTGGACTTGATTCTGATTCTGTTACCTTCTTAATTCTGAGGGTATAAAATAATGATAGGATGAAAGCCAAGAAGCAAAATGTAACAAAAAGTGGTGGGACAGAGGTTGCTGAGAACACCAGTTTTGCTTCACAAGAGAAAGGTAATATGAAATTGAAAAGAAAGGAGGAACTAAAACACTCCCCATTAAGTAAGTAACACTAGACAAACTCACCAGGTCTCTTGGGGGTGGACAATTTCATAGTTACGGCATTTATAAATGTTTCAAAACTCTAAGCTTGTCTTTGCCTAGCACATTGCTTAAATTATTTATGTCATTCATTTTAAAGATACATAATCTGTCTCCTCTGGATTCAGTCATTCTTCTCTTTCATATGTTCATTCAAAACTCAGCCACAAGGTAAAAGCCCTCCCACCAGTCACCTCAAATGTGCAGTCACTGTCTGCACAGCTTATTTTTGTACCTGGTCACACAGACAACTCTGATTTGCTTCACCCTGACACCTGTACAGGCAAACATGGCTACAGGAAGCCCCACAACCATGTAGGTAGACACTTTGAATTAATAGCCATGGTTCAAGGTGAGCCTTTAATGCAGTCCATAAACTTCCCTAGTCCAGTTACTTTCTCTCTCCCCTAAATAATCCACGTTTTCCTTTTCCTCATACCTCAAATACCATCTATCCTATCTTCACTCCCGTAGGAAGCTGGTGACCTTGCTTTCTGCCACACTAAGAAAATTAGAGCAATCAGAAGTTTCCATAAACTCCACCATCAGCTAACACTTGCATTCACACACTCAGCTCTTCTTCTGTTGCCATTGATGAATTATTGATTTAAGTATCTGAAGCCTAAGCTTCCATTTTTGCACTAGATTTTCTTGCCTCTCTCCTATACCATCAGTGTTTTGCCCTCTACTGAGTCATTCCCATCAGTATTCCAAAAATGTTTTCTTGACCCTACTACCCTTGCCACATCTTTGTTCATGTCTTTGACTCCCTTTTCCGGGGATCTATATTCTCTGCCTACAGCTCCTCTCACCCTAATTTTGTAAACCCATTGTGTCGGGCTTTTGCTCCATTGATCCACTAAAAATTCTCAGCTTAATGTCACAAATGAACTCCATGTTGCTAAATCCTGTGGTCCATTTTCATTCCTCACCTTATTGCATACAGTTGATTACTCTATACTCCTTGATACAGTTTACAAAGACTATATTTCTCACAAGTGTCTTCCCACTGCACTCACTGATCACTCCCAAACCTTTTCCTCCTACTTAGTGGTCCCCAAACTCTTCCTATTTGGAGTGTTTCGGGATTCAGTCTTTAATGTTCTCCCAAAGAAGGTTTTAGAGTAAAGCTAATGAAGTTTAATCTTTGCTTTGGGGACTCTCCTTTTCATGGGCCCATTTCACAGCTATAGGAGGGCTCCCAGAACCTTCTCACATATTTTAACTGCAATTGGTTAAGAGTTTTTCTCCATTTACACTTCCTCTCTATCACATTCCCATGCATGTCAGGAGCTATTAAAGTGGTGGCAGTCATTTTAGGGATGTGGCCAAAGCAAGTAGGATTTAGTAAGGTACTTTTATGCGGTTTACAGTCATGTCCATTTTTAGTTAAGCTAATGCTAGCTACCTCATCAGGAGTGGCTTCAAAAAGTACTCCACAATATCCCACGTGCCAGAGGGCATGCTGCCATAAGACTGCATTCCAAGGCAGCTGACACTGTAGGTTATGGAAGAGAAACAAGGTTTAAAACATGTGGATCCAGAAACTAGTCCATGGAAAATTCCTGGGACATTTAAAATTAATACCTAATCAAAATAAAAGTTCTCTCCTGTTCACTTCAAGGAAGCACTCAGTAGTGAAGCATGCCAATGATAAATATACTATTTTTCTGTTTTATGGGAATAATATGCAATCACATATATTAGATTTATTGTGTTTGTAGGGTATAACCTATATCAATATTTCAGTATGTTTGAATAAAGTCTTGTGTGTTAGGCAATCAAAAGCAAATTTTGATCCCAGCAATCAAAAACAAATTTTGGTAAGCCATTTCTATTTTCTATGGAAACATTTTTAAATTACGGCCATACGAAATGGTTTTAATGGGCATTGAGGAGGGCACTGTTGGGATGAGCACTGGGTGTTGTACAGAAACCAATTTGACAATAAATTTCATATAAAAAAAAAGAGTAGACAACCAAAAAATGTAGGAAAAAAGGCATGAATTCCTAATAAAAAAAGTTAACTTTTTAAAAAAATGTGCAATCTGTTTTTTATTCTAAAGAATGTTTACTATTGTAGCTAATTTTGTATTCTGTTTCTTTAAAGGATTTCCCACCTGTATGTGAGTCAGACCCTGGAAACCTGGATCCTCTTCCCTGTCTAATTCATTCCCTTGGGGATCTCATCCAGTCTCACAGCTTTAATCTCACCTCAATATTAAAGACACAGACTTCTATGTCCAGCCAAATGCATTTCTTAAATTCTAGATCCTAATGGATGTCTAATACACATCCTATATTCAGTATGTTTAAACCACACTCTTTTCCAAAACCAAACTGCTTCCTCTGCCAGTCTTTCCCAAGTCAATCATCGGCAACTCTACTGTTCCTGTTGCTCAGGCCAAAACTTTTGAGCTGTCCTTGATTCTTTCTCTGAAAGCCCATAGCCAATTCTGTTAGCTCTATTTTCAACTATCTCTAGAATATACCCGAACTATATCCAGATCACTTTTCTCCACCTTCACTGCTTCCACTCGGGTTCATTTCTTGTCTGGATTACAATGGTTCCAAAGGATTGCCCTCTTCCTACTGTTGTCCAATCCATTCTCCCCAGCCCTCCCATATACACATAAGTCATGCTTATATTCCTCTTCTGGCTTTCCATTCCAATCAGAATAAAGAAAAAGTTCCTACAACTAAAGACAGGAAAAAAGTATAGTAACCAAACAATGAAAAAAAAAGTTGATTAGAAATATTAATACCAGGGGTGCCTGGGTGGCTCAGTCAGTTCAGCATCTGACTTTGGCTCAGGTCATGATCTCGTGGTTCACGAGTTTGACCCCCACATCGAGCTCTGTGCTGACAGCTCAGAGCCTGGATCCTGTTTCAGATTCTGTGTCTCCCTCTCTCTCTCTCTCTGCCTCTCCCCTGCTCAGACTCTGTCTTTCTCTCTCTCTCAAAATTAAATAAACATTAAAAATTTTTTAAATAAAGAAAGAAATATCAATACCAGAAAAAACAGAATTTAGAGAAAACAAGAATCAAAAGAGAGGAGTGACCACTACTTTTACTTTAAATTGAGAATAACCAAATATTTATTCATGAAATAAACAAATATTTGTTGGCAATATACAATATGTGAGGCACTACTGTAGGCTAGGGACACATCACTGAAAAAAACAGGAACAAAGAGAATACATAATAGAAGAAAAATGCCATTTATCCTGCATCAAAAACTATGACATACTTCAAAACAAATACAACAAAGTATTTAAGATCTTAGGATTAAATCATAGCATGGCAACATATTATTCAAAAATTACAGTCATTATGTCAAGGTGCCTGGGTAGCTCAATCAGTTAGTTAAGGTTCTGACCTTTGGTTTCAGCTCTGGTCATGATCTCACAGTTTGTAAGTTTGAGCCCTATATCAGGCTCTGCATTGACAGCATGGAGCCTGCTTGGGATTCTTTCTCTCTCTCTCTCTCTCTCTCTCTCTCTCTCTCTCTCCCCTCCACCAGTTCTCTCTCTCTCTCAAAATAAATAAATAAATAAACTTTAAAAAATATTATAGTCATGATAATTTTATTATTCTTTGTAATTATAAAATAATAAAATTGTATTAGAGACAGAGAAGACCTGAATAAATTGAAAAACATACCATGTCAATGAATTCAATCTTGGAAAAATACAAGCTATTTACAAAATAATCTGTTAATTCACCACAATTCATCAAAATCCCTGTTTTTTGTGGGAAATATAGGAGAGAGTAGGTGTTGAATTCAAAAAACAATTCTGAACTTCATATGGAATATTAAAGGTACATAAAAAATTAAGAAAATTTAATAAAGAATAATTAGGGTAAAGAACTAGTCCTCATAAATTAACAACATATTTCAAAGCTACATTAATTTAAAACATGATGGTTTAAATTTTTCTTAGGAAGAAAAAATATCTCAAAGGAACTGAACAGGGGCAGCTGGGTGGTTCAGTCAGTTAACCATCTGACTTTGGCTCAGGTCATGATCTCATCATGGTTCATGGGTTTGAGCCCCACATGGGGCTCTGTTCTGACAGCTCAGAGCCTAGAGCCTGCTTCAGATTCTGTGTGTGTCTGTCTCTCTGCCCTTCCCCTCCTCATGCTCTTTCTGTCTCTCTCTCTCAAGAATAAATGAACATTTTTTAAAAAGGAACTGAATAAAGAGTACAACAACAGACCCATGTATAGATGGAATCCTGTAATGATAGATGGCATTGCAAATGAATTGCGGAAAAAGGGCTATCAAGCAAATTGTCTTAGGACAACTGGATCTCCACATTATTAAAAAAAAAAAAAACATTTCTATTTTATACCACAAATTTCCATATGGATTAAATACCTAAATTAAAGATAAAATTGAATTAAAAATGCAAAACTATTAGAAGAAAATAAAGGAAATTATCTCTGCCATGTCAAAATAGGGAACCTGCCTTATATGACACACTTAAAGCATATACTTTAAAGAAAGAGACACATACATTTGACTTCACCAAAATTTAAGACCACCATATGATGGAAAGAGGGAGAGATACCAGCATGAGGCAAGTCAATTCACTTCACAGAACCTTAGGGAGTCCCAGGAAATGCAGTGTTTCATGCCTCTGAAGGCAGGTTTTGACCTGAGACTTAAAAAAGGAGTGGGTTGAACATCTATATAAAAAGCAACAGCCCTGATATTTTCCTCTCTCATTGTAAAGAGTGAAGGAACAACCCAATTCCATTCCAACCGTACTCTCCAGCAGAAGACAGATGGTATACTCTCTGGAAAAATTTCACCAGAGAGAATCTGGCTAAAAGGGACACTAGGCATAGTTGACGGAAGAAATGAGTCACTGTACTGAAAACCAAGGGATAAATATGAAACTCCGCAAACCAAATAATGAGATGCTCAGGTCATTTACATTGTTAGTCCTCAGAGCTATACCAGCTGGGCTTCTGGCCATCCATTTCCACACTGCCAGTGAGTGATTAAAAGATCCTCTGGAGAGACTAGAGATTAAGCGGGTGGGGGTAGGAAGAGACCTATCGGCCTATTCATAAGTATCCTGCCATAAAATGTCAAGGTCCTCACCCCATAGCCCAACAAAGCCTACACCACCATGCTGTACACACACAGCTGCGACAAGGTTGAGAGAATCTGCCTTATTAAGTACGGATGGATGACAAAAGGTCACCAAGCAGTTGAGGAGATCCTCCTTCAGGAAAAAAGAGAAACCAAAATAAGCAAACGTTTTCTAAAGGCACTTAAAGTAAATAAGGGCAATGTATGCAGCAATAGCAAAAACTTTTTTTAAAAAACTGTTAATCTATAAATGAAAACAGCAAAGAAAAAGACTGTTGAATAAAGAAACAAGAACCGAATACTGTTTGGCACAATAGTATTCTAGACAAAAACTATTTGGAAAAAATAAACAGAAAGGGTTCTTGGAAATTAAACATATATATAAGATACATAAACACACACATATAAATACATATATGCCCATATATAATATAAAAATATTTTAGCCCAGAGGCTCCTGGATGGCTCAGTCAGTTAAGTTTCTGACTCTTGATTTCAGCTTAGGTCATGATCTCACAGTCAGAGATCAAGCCCTGTGTCAGGCTCTGCACTAGGTATGGAGCCTGCTTAAGAGTCTCTTAACTCCCTCTCTCTCTGCCTCTCCTCTGCTCGCTCTCTCTCTCTCTCTCTCTCTCTTTCTTTACCTCAAAAAAAAAATCCCAAATTAAAAATTTAATCACAAACTTGGGCAATAAGATTGAGACAATTTAACAGAATGCAGAAAAAAAGATAGTAAGAGATGGCAAATAGAAAGAAAGAAAGAAAGAAAGAAAGAAAGAAAGAAAGAAAGAAAAAAAAGGATGAAGCCAAAAGGTCTCTAATCCAAATAATTAGTGTTGTAGAAGACGAGAAAAAGGTAAATGGAGGAGTAAAAAGTAAAAGGAAATAATACAAGAAAATTCCATACAGCTAAAGAACATGTGTTTCCAAAATAAAAGGGCCATTAAGGAGTCCGCACAATGAACAAAAGGAAATAAAATAATTCTTTCAGGCACCCAATCATAACATTTGAGAACCATGGAAATAAAGAGAAAAAATTCTAAAAGTTTTCAGAAAGGGGGATAAAAGCATGCCATACAACAAAAAACAGGAATCACAATTCTTTAACCACAACACTGGAAGCTAGATGACATTAGAGCAGGGACTTTGCAATTATGAGGGTTAACTATTTATTACCTATAATTCTATGGGCAAACAAGTGTGGGCACAAAATAACAGTATATTCAGATTCACAGTTTCTCTGAAAGCTCTTGGAAGATGTGTACCATCAAAATAAGAGAATCAATCCAAAAACAGGGAAGAAATTGGATCTAGGAGAAAAGAGATCCAATATTGGAGAGGGACAAAGATAATTCATGGTATAAATCTTAGGAAAAATGAGTAGCAAGCCTTGAGAGCCACAATTCCATCCCCAACAACTAGTTAGTACAAATTCTGTTCAATTGCCTGTGGATTATTTATAAAACTTAACCATGCATTTGGTCATAAAACAAATATTAAAGAGTTGGATTATGTAGATCACAGTTTTACAATAGTTTCAGTTGGAAATCAAAATCAAAAGAAATGGCTAAAATTTTGTACAGATTTTAAATATACTACTAAATAACTTGTAAATTAAAACCTACTACTAAATAATTCAAAATCCAATGGGAATTCTAACAAACAGAACAGTTAGAAGTTAGACAAAGAATAAGAAAACTAAAAAGCTTTGAAGGGCTAAAATAATACAGATGCATCAGAAATAAAGAGAAAAAGATGCAATAAAAACATTAACATGATTCCTCTTAAAATAATCAAGACAAAAATGTCTGCTCTCACCACTTCCATTCAATATTTTAATGCACATTCTAGCTAGTGCATTCAGGGAAAGAAGAAAGGAAGGAAAGGAAGGAAAGGAAGAAAGGGAAGGAAGGCAAGGAAGGGAGGGAAGGAAGGAAGGAAGGAAGGAAGGAAGGAAGGAAGGAAGGAAGGAAGGAAGGGAAAAGGAGGAAGGGAGGGAGAGAGGGAAAGGGAAGGGAAGAGAAGGGAGGGGAGGGGAGGGGAGGGGAGGGGAAGGGAAGAAAGAAAGAAGAAAGAAAGAAAGAAAGAAAGAAAGAAAGAAAGAAAGAAAGAAAGAAAGAAAAGAAAAGAAAGAAGACATGTAGGTAGTCTCCTCTTCAAAAATTGGTTACACCACTCTACTTTTATGAAAGACTTAACATTAGTACCTGTTTTCACTAAGGTTAAGAAATCTGAAAATTTTTTCTTTTATGAAAAAAAAGCAAAAAGTGATAAAAGCGTTCAGTGGATTTTTTTAAGTTTATTTATCTATTTTGAGAAAGAGAGAGAGACAGAGGGAGAAAGAGAGAGATAATCTCTAGCAGGCTCCACACTGCAGAGCCAGATGCAGGGCTCGAACCCACAAACTGTGAGATCATGACCTGAGCCGAAATCAAGAGTGGGACACTTAACTGACTTAGCCACCCAAGCACCCCAGGGTTCAGTGTTTGTTTTGCAGTGTGCACATCCAGCAGCAGAGTGGCATCACCATACCTCTTCCCCAAGCTACACGCAGGATCTCAGCATCAAACTGCCAGCTTTGAATTGTGTCTTTGAGCATCTGTGCTTCATCTCCATTTATTTTGTGCATCTGTTAGCAAGATGTGTTCCAAGGCATCAGAAAAGTCTAAGAGGGGGTGTGTTTTTGCTCATAATATAAATGTATACTGAGAAAAATAAAAGAATGACAGATAAGCTTTGAGAATTAATAAGAATTTAGAAAGTTTACTGGATGTAGAAATACAATTGACTTTTTATAGTGGCCTAATGTCTAGTAAAATAGAATGCAAAATGTTTTATAAAATTCTATTCCTACTAGCATTTACAATAGCAAAGTTATAATGAGAATGAGGTGCTAAGGAATAAATCTAATGAAAGTTCTATTTTTTATAGAAAAAAATTTAAAGTGTATTGCAAAAATATTAATGAGGATCTAAATAAAAGGATAGGCATACCATTATGAAAAATACTGTCATAAAGATGTCAATTTTCCTTAAA
Organism: Felis catus; assembly: GCF_018350175.1. Lineage (NCBI taxonomy): Eukaryota > Metazoa > Chordata > Mammalia > Carnivora > Felidae > Felis > Felis catus. The sequence continues at coordinate 86,784,450 of NC_058375.1, read as the reverse complement.
TTGATATATAGATTCAATACAATTCTAATCAATATCCTAACAGACTTTGTTCAAGAAACTCAAAAGATTCATTTCTTACTTATTTTTTTAATTTGAGACAGTTTTAGATTCTTGTACAATTGTAAGAAAGAATACAGAGACTCCACATACCTTTTCCTCAGTTTCCTCCAGCAGTAGCATCTTATAAAACTCTAGGACATCACCAAGGCATTACCACTGACAAAACAAAGATACAGAGCAATTCCATCACCACAATGATCCCTCATGTTATTCCTTCATCTCCACACATCCCCACTCTCTCATTCTTACCACTTGGCAACCACTAATCTGTTCTCTGTTTCTATCATTTTGTCATTTGAGGATGTTATATAAAGGGAATCACAGAGAATGTAACCTTTTGGTATTGGCTTTTTTGCTCAACACAATGCCCTCAAGATCCATCCAAGTTATAGTATATATCAATAGTAACTTTCTTTTTATTGCTGTGGTATAGATGTACCACAGTTCTTTTAATCATTCATCTGCTAAAGGATATCTGTTTGTCTTACTTTGAGGCTACTATAAATAGAGTGTCCATGAATAATCTTGTCAGATTATTGTATAAAAGTTTTAATTCCTCTGGGATAAGTGCTCAATGGTATGATTGCTGGGTTATGTGATAGTTGCATGTTTAATTTGTAATAAATTGACAAACTGTTACCCAGCATGGCTGAACCATTTTATATTCCCACCAACAATGGATGAGGGATCAAGTTTCTCTGAATTCTTTATAGCATTTAGTGTTGTTACTGGTTTTTATTTTAGCCATTCTAAGAGATATGTAGGGACTTCTTGTAACTTTAATTTGTGTTTCCCTAAAAACTGATGATGTTGAAACCTTTTCACATGTTTATTTGTCATCTGTATATGCTCTTCATTGCAATATCTGTTCACGTCTTTTGCCAATTTTTCTAATTGGATTGTTTGTTACTTTACTGTTGAGTTTGAACAATTCTTTATATGTTCTAGATACTAGTCCTATTTCAGATACGGATAGAAACATTTTTCCTGGTTGATACCTTGTCATTCCATCCTCATTACAGCCTCTTTTGGAAAGCAAATTTTTAAATTTTGATGAGGTCCAGTTTATAAATTCTTACATCCATGGATTATGCCTTTGCCATCAGTTCTAAGAACTCTTTGCTTAGCCCTAGAACCCAAAGACTTCATCCTATTTTTATCTGAAAGGTTTACAGTTTCACATCTTGCATTTAAGTCCATCATCCATTTTGAGGTAATTTTTGTATAAACTTTATATAAAGGTTTAGGTCAAGGTTCATTTTTTTGCTTATGGATGTCCAATTGCTCCAGAACAACTTTTTAAAAGAAAAAAAAATAATAATAAGGAATGGGTATACTAAACTCATGATAGTGGCTATTTCTCAGATCAGGAGGGAACTAGACTGAAGGTAATGGTTTAACAGAACACTAGTCCTAGTAATTTATTTCCTTAACATGAGGGGAAGAAAATATAACAAAATAAGCAAAATATTCACATATATGAATTCTGAGGGTAGCTGCAGTCAATATAGATTGTTTTTATATTTTTCTTTACAATTTTCCTTTTTTGAATTATTTTCAAAATAAACTCTTGTAAGCCTGTCTCCTTTTGCTGGAATTATGTCATAGATAAATAGATAGCCAGCTAGATAGGCAGATTTCTGGGCAGATAGATAATAAAATAAGAATCAGCAGACCAGCAATATAGATATTTGGCTTCAACCTCTGAAATACAATGAGAGGATTGATATGATGCATTGCAAAACAGCACTTAGCCCTTGGCTGAGTGAGATGACAGAGAAACACTTTCAGTTTATACAAAATCTTTATACTGTGTATCATTTTAATACCACCTACATCATCATGGAATTTCTTTCTGACAACAAAATTAACAAAAGGTGAGCAGTGAAATATGTTTTATTTAAGGGTAAGAAATAGGGCTAAGATATTTACTAGAAATCAGTGACACTGTACCAAATATAAGCATTCAATGACTGTAAAAACACTTAACAGCTACATCTATACTATAAACAGACAAAATAACTTGAAATACAATTGAAATCTGCAAAACTGTAAAAGATATCACCCAAATTCTCAAAGGCATAGCAGTCAGAAAGTCTGCTTTCGAAAGCTAAGAAATTTGTACAGTGAAGAGATAAAATCTTCAACTAAACAAGAGCCTTGTATAACCCAGGAAGAGAAAGAAATTGATATGTCAAAGAACTTGGAGAGTGAAATATGGAACCTATCAAAACCAATAGAAGGAAAAATGCATGAGAGATAAGAAAATTCAATGTGAAAACTGCGGAAAGATTCATTGAAAATGTCAAATACTTCAAGATGGCCATAGGAAAGTACATGCTGTTTCTCTAAGGAGAAAAGACTGCCCCATATCAGCAGAAAATTGAGGATATGTAAATATGCATGCAGTTTATAGAATGCCATTTAAATATATTGTCAACCCTTTTTCTATGCTTACATATTTAGAGTCTAGATAATAGAGATTTAGAGACCATTCCAATCGCCCTGAAGCATACTGGGTCGCAAAGATTAACATGAGCTATAAGTCCTGGGATGGCAGGGTTTGTGTCCAGTTCATCATTTTTATCTCCCTTGCACTTATTAAAGTACTCTGTTCATAATAGGTGCTCAATAAATTTACGATAAAAAATAATACCAGCCCTGCTAGAGAAAATAGGTCTTTTCTATCATCTTAATAATCAAATACGCTGTAAAATAAATTAAATATTTTTGTGGCACCTGGTTTCAGTCAGTTGAGTGTCTGACATCAGTTCAAGTCATGATCTCACGGTTCATGGGTTCAAGGCCCATATCAGGCTCTATGCTGACAGCTCAGAGTTTGGAAACTGCTTGGGATTCAATGTCTCCTTCTGTCTCTGCCCATCCCTCACTCACATTCTGTGTCTCTGTCTCTCAAAATGGAATGAAAAAGTTAAAAACAATTTTTAATAAATTAAATATTTTTTACCTAAATTATTTTTTGTGAAATAATAGGAAACACCAAATTAACCATACCATTAGACTTTGAGAGAGCTGTCTAGACATGGCTTTCTCTAATGTGATATTGCAAATGTCTCTTGTACTCAGTAAATGAAAGCTTTATCATCAAGAGTCGGTGTGGAATAATAAGAGAAGTTCCACACTAAAAGAATCAGATATCCTACTCTGTCTCTTAGACTATTTAGTTGTGAGATCTACAACAAACCACTTTACCTCCCTGCCCTTCATTTCCCCATCTAGATGATGAGGCTGTTAAACTAGAGATTCCCTAAGACCCCTTCCAGCCCTTTCATATAGTGTCTGATGTGAATCCACAAAAAAGCTAAACATAACCAATGATATCTATTGACCCCACTTTATTTAAAATAGTTTTCCTGGGCACCTGGGTGACTCAGTCCATTAAGCATCTGACTTCAGCTCAGGTCATGATCTCACAGGTTCGTGAGTTCAAGCCCCACGTCAGGCTTTGTGCTGACAGCTCAGAGCCTGGAGCCTCCTTCAGGAGTCTCCCTCTCTCTCTCTGCTCCCCCCATGCTCACATTCTGTCTCTCTCTCTCTCTCTCTCTCTCTCTCTCTCTCTCAAAAATGAATAAACTTAAAAAGAATTAAAAAAATAAAATAAAATAATTTTCCTTCCCAGATGTGGTTTAGGAAAAAAAAAAAAAACAGGAAATACAATATCCCTGAAGAGCCAAGTAGGGTTTTCCTAACTGGGTGCTATGCTGCAAATACCAGAGAGTCAGTCATATGAACTTAGTGGAGGCAAAATTGCTGCCTCCCAAATTAAGGTGCATGAAAAAACCCATTAGGAAATAATGGGGTTCAGACATGTGAAAAAGCATCAAGACAGAGCTAACACAACAGTAGCACCATATTGTGGCTGTTCTCCCACCAACAGACATGCCAGCCTGGCCATGGAAGCAAGGCAAGGGAAATGAACAGTCAGCCTTTGCTGGTGTGTGCCCCCTTCCTCCTGCCCCATCCCGGGGAAAGCTCAGCCTCAATGGGCTGCACTACAGCCAGTTTCTCTTAAGTTCAAAGATGCCAAAAAGATCAAGGAAAATGGGACAATGAGACCAAAATGGCGTTAAGTGAAAAGAATATGAAAAAGCAAAAAGATGTGCAACCCTCGTGACTTGGAGGTGCACATTAATTCAACATCTCTGCATCCACAGAAATTTACAGCCTTCCATGGGTTTTAACATTTCAAGTTGTCTTGCTAAATCATAGGCAGCTCCACTATAATAATTATATAAGACATGAACCATTAGTATAAAACATAGTGGTTTCTTTTTTATTCTGCCTAATAGTGCATTGCATTACAAATCCCAAATAAAAATAATACTCTATGATTCCTTGGCACAGAATCATGCCATGCAAAAGAAATCTTCTGGATAAACAATCCATTTCTGTGGAACACACAGTTCTTTACTGCAAATGAAGACTCTCTAGAGTCCAGACTTTATTTTTTAACTTTGATCATTAACTTTTTCTCTTACATGTCTGATTAGGCTTAATGAGTTAGCTAAGTTAATGAAGTGTGATGTCCCATTAAATACATCAACTGACAACAATTAATTCCTCAGAGCATGTTCTCTGTTGATTGATTATATTTATCAGTGTAGTAGAATTTAAGTGATGTAAATCTCCTAGCAGAAAATAGGAGTTGCAAACTCTGAGACTTTAATTCAAAGAAAATGATTATTTGTCTAAGGGAACTTTGTTCATCAGTTCAGTGATTGAGCCTGTTGACTTGTCAACGAATTAATGAAAACTTCACAAAAACAAGTTATCAGTCAATGAAAAAAATGTCCTCTATCATCGAAAGCCCTTGTGCATGGTACTTCTCTGCAGTTACATTAGATCTAAGTACACGATTATACTGTATCTAGATAAAAAGCAGAATGAAATTTAGAGACTTAGAAATCTCAGATATGTAGAGAAAGTATAATACCTTTGAACTTAAGGAAATCCCTAAATACCTTTATTCATTTTTGGTAATAGCCCAAGTTGCCCCAAAGCACCTAACTATCCCAGGAAGCCTGCAAACTTTCTCACAAATCACTTAAGTAATAATGGGCCATCATGAAACTTCTTAAATGATCCTGATAGAAATATTACAGGATTTCCCAAGAGATTAACATTCCCCTGAGTCACTGCAGTGAGTGAAATTAACCAACCTGGGATGACACTAGTTGGAAAAGACCAAATATCCATTCAAACAAAAATAGCTTGATAATAAGCAAATGACAAAAGAACTCAAAACTATCATTTATAAAATACATCTACTGTTAGAAGAGTCTGAGTAATCTGGAGATTATTGGACAATTAGTATTAGATGTAGGGGGGAAGCAGTCAATGGGTGCAAGCAGTCAATGAATGAGCATGAGAAAACTCCTTGGCATTTCTTTGCACATTTCACAACAGTTCCCCTGGGTGGACACATACAGAAGACTGAAGAGCATTTAGCCATGTATTCATTGACTGACCCTAGCAATGCAGAGCCCAGTCTATCCTTGAGACACACATCTCTAGAGTCTTTCTGAGAACAGAATAAGCTTCCCTGGTTGTTGTATATTACTCATCAGCTGAGAGTCCTTAATAAAAAAAAAATCATGTACTCAATTAAGTAGGTGTTTAGTGTTTGCAGGATAATCAAAGAGGCATCCTTGAATCTTGTTCATTTAACCAGTCAATGAATATAAGCAGTTAACTACAGTTGGCTGTTGTCCATGGTATATTTTTTGTTGTTTGTTTTTATGGTGCCTAACCCAGGACATAAAAGCAAATGATCAGTGACGGTCATTTTATATATTCAGATAAAATATTCAACAAACACCTTAAATGAGTCAAATTCTCCACATCCCATCCATAACCTTGAAGTTAGTATAAAAGGTTTTCACTACTACCCAAGTGAATAATAAACTTATAGAGGTCAAAAGTATACCTTGGCTCTTCTGTATCTACATAAGGTGCAACTGTTGAACCCTGGCAGCAGATGAAAACAAAATATTCCCAACTAAAGTAAGTGAAATTCACTGGCTAGTCCAGCCATTGAAATTAACAGGCACCTGCTCATCTCAAGAGCCTGAGCTGGTTAGTGGATTTCTCCCGTTATCCAAGATGCCTCTCATTGCAATCTGGCTCACATTGCATTGGCAATTTCTATAACGGCCATAGCAGTGGGTTGGCATGTGACACATGAGAAAGGCATAAAACTGTATGGCTCCAGCCCTACCTATAACACCTCCCTTTTGTTTCTTTCTCTCCTTACCCCCAAATATTAGATCCATCTGCTGGTGTCTCCCTTCAAGATTACCATTATTTCAGAAAAGCAGAAAGAAGCTCACTAAACACTGGTTTAAGCACTTAAAGTACTTTCAGACACTTTTTAAAAATTAATTATTCTCCCGGTTGCCAAATAAAACCATTGTAAGCAAGTAAGATAAATCCTCTGTTTGGTATGGGCATTCATTGTTGCACAATTCTTACTGTCACTTGAATATCCCATTTAAATGTATCAGATTTTGGATATTTAAACAAATAACAAGCAAGTGACATGTTATATGAATTTTTATTATTATAACTGGCCCCAGTGTTAGAATTCTCTGTCCAGTTCAGTGCCTTCCAAAGTGTGCTAAAGACCATCTTAAACATTACAATCACCAGGGGGGTATGGGGAAGATTATTAGAAACACAAATATGTATGCATACACAAGCGCGCGCACACACACACACACACACACACACACACACACACACACCACTGAATCAGAATATCATGGAAAGGCCATAGGAATCTACATTGTTAATAAATATAGCCCAAGATAGCCCAAATCTGAGACTCCGTCAAGTCAGTGAACCCTTAAAAAAAACCTCTCGGGTACCTGGGTGGCCCAGGCGGTTAAGCACCCAATTCTTGATTTCATCCCAGGGTGATGGCATAGAGCCCCCTGTTCAGAGCATGCTTAAGATCGCTCTCTCTCTCCCTCTGCTCCTCTCTCTTGCTCATGCTCTCTTTCTCTCTCTCAAAAAAAAAAAAAAAAAAAAAAACAGAAAACAAAAAACCCTCTCTATGCACTTCACCACAAATGAGGGAACTGATAACCAGGACATTTCATTATAAATGTATGAAGGAGGTTAATTGGACAAAATATGCTGAGCTACCACTACTCCACAATGAACCTTGCATTTAACCTCGAGTATAGCACCTCCCACAATATTTTGCATCAAAAATATTTGGTGTATCTATTCCCCCTACTTAGCTGTAAGCTAGGAGAGAGCAGCAAAAGTGTCTTACTTTATTTCCTAGTGACTCAAAGAGTGCTAATTATATGTACTAAAATAAAGGAATAAAAGAATAAATCTTGCATCTGGTAAGTCAGCTTATTCAGATATAGAATACAGCCAAACACAAATTTAAATAAATTCCACTTAAAGTTGCCAGAAGAGCAATACATCATATTTCATTGCATCTAAGATGCCATTGATTATAAGGCACACCATTATTTTATGTACTACTGAGAAAAGAAAAACTCTGGAAAGTAAATGTGACACTACCATTGATTGTAAGGTACATCCCAATTTCAAGGATGATAAAAAAAAAGTGAAAAAGTATGTATCTCAGCATCCATGAAATAGGGAAATTATTATATGGCACCCTGATATCCAGAAAGAATAAACACACCTTCACAAAAACTGGTTTTCTTGACTGTATCATCCATTTATTCCTGATTCATCCTATCACCATGCAAAGCAATTAGGGTACATACTTCACATTAACTATAGTCTGAGAAATGCTATAGAAAGACACTTTTCCCATTGAACGCTGTCCAAAGCATCTGCAACTTACTAGAAAATGTAGGTCTCAAAAGACCTTGATTCATTGATCATCCAAATAGGTCACTTGCCTTTTCATCTAGCTTGCATGTGTGTAGGCCACAGAGCTCTACAATATGAGCTTTAAATTGTATTCAGTGTTTAAATGGGAGTAATAAAAATAAGTGGGTGGGCCAGGGATTGAAGCCATCTATTTAAATGAATTTTAAACCTAATTAGGTGACTAATTGTGCATCAGAACTTAGTTGGTGTACAACATGTCATGTATTGTTAATGATGATTTATTCTAAAATTCTTCATTCAGATTGCTTTGTTCTCCATTTTTGATGAGTCAAATCACTAAAAGGCAGCTTCAGTTTTGACAATATTCTCTTTTTAATCATTCTCTGTCTACTAAATTTGCAGAGATTTAGGAACATCGTAAAATAGAACCCAGTGTTACAAAATGAAAAGTAAGGAAACGTGCTGTTTAAAGCCCTCCCTGGAGCCTTACATGTGGCACAGAATTGAAGCAGTAAATTTTGGGGTATATTTGCCAAACACAAAGTAGTACACTGGTAATTATCAATATTTCAACACAAAAGGAGCATTCTATGGGTAAAACTTTGTGTAGGCCTATATAGTATGGTAGTAAATAAACTCTTCTAATACAATTTCCCTAAGTCAACTTTTGGACCCATGGGGGCAAAGGCAGTAAGAAATTAAATCAAATGGTTTCTACTCGGCTGGCCCAAAAAGAGATGGAATTATGGTATCAAGGAAATAAAAAGTAGGTAATTAATCTTTGGGGAAGTTCACATGAATCAGATCTGGTAGACAGTTTAGGAGCTTGGTCTCATCTGTCTTCTTTTTTAAAGTAGCTGACTTTACTGAGATGCAGCAGGTTGGAGGGAGGCAGGAAAGGAGTTGCTCTAACACATTAATACAGAGAGGACCCTTACCTTCCAGATTAAGGGCAGACTCTGCACATTCGGGAAACAAAAGAAGAGAATGTCAGAGCTTCTTCTTCCTTTTATTCTCCACTGTGATCACCCCACTTTCTCACTGGACCCCTGTAATAAACTTTCCCTTCTCTTTATCAGCCTCTCTACTCAACTAGTACTCTGCATTCATAAAAGCAATATGTAATCTTAATGTGTAACTCTATGCAGAAAACTGGAAACTGAATTTTTATTTCAGTCCTCCAATGATCCCATTCTGTGACCTTGGGCAAGCCCGGTCCTTCTCTGAACCTCACCTTTCTGATCTGTACAATGAACATAAAACCTCTTTCACAGAGTTATCATAAGCATTAAAGATCGCATAAACATGAAAGACGACGTATGTGAATAACTAATTTTATGCCTGGCATACAGATGGAAACTCATCCAGCAAATATTTACTAAAAGCCTATCCTGTGTCACTTGAACACAGAATATATAACTTGGGTATACAGGTGAGCTAAAGATGTATTAGTGAACCAGACAGACTTTGTGCCTACCCTATTAGAGCTTAAGGTCTACTGATGAGACAATTAAACAACCATAATAAATTATGTTAGTGCTCTTGTAATGGAATTTCAGGGAGCTTCGTCGAGGAACCCATAATGGTCTAATAGGAGGCAGGAAAAATTACAAACAGATATATAGCATCATCCAGGCTAGCCAAAGGAAAAGATTGTTCCATGCAGAGAAAACAGATGAGAGAAGGAAGGACTTATTTCAGGAAGTGAAAAAAGTTGCATTTATACGGGATTGGCAGTTTCAACACGATATGTGCAAGAAGAAAGAGTGCAAATAGGAAATAAAAATCCGTTAAGGAGTTTGGACTTTGTAGTAGATCAATGAAAAACCAATAAAAAGCTTTTACATCAAAAAGGGGCATGGTCAGAATCAAATTCTAGAACCATCTTGTTGCTTTAGTTGGAAAAATGGATTGCGATGGAACAAGACAGAAGGAAAAGATTCCTGCTGCAAGAGAGTTGTGTCATTCCACATTCCAAAAGGGAGTGGACGGAGACCTGGCCTAGGGTAGGGACAACTGGGGATAGATGAAGATAGATATGGGAAAATGAGAATAGAATAAAAAATTGGTAAAGTTGGGGATTTATTTGGATATGTGTAGGGGAAAGGAATAGGGAGGGGGCAGAAAGGAGTTGATGAAAATGAAGTCAATGAGTCATGCTCCAACAACCATGTGAGTGATAGGGACTTTCACTGAGAAACCAGAGAAGCAGACCGAGAGAAGGGAAGGAGCAGGAGTTTGGTTTTAGATATTCTTAGAAATCTTAGAATTCTGCCACTTGAGAGGTAGGTAAGTTTGCTGTGAGGAGATAATCAATTGGCAGTTGGTTGGCAGTTGGATATACAGGTGTAGAGTTTAGGAGAGAGTTTTGGGCTGTGTCAACATTATTTTTTTTTAATTTGCTTTATTCATTAACTCATACTCATTTCTTGTGAAAGATAATCTTTTGAACCTAACAATTCAGCTCATACTTTCTCAGGTCAACAGGGTTCAAAAGAAATAGCAAAATAGTGCTGTAAGGGCAATAAAGAAAGCCTCTTTACGTGTTTGCCAGCTCTCTTCCCAGGACACCTACAGTTTTTCTGAAGAGCGGCTTCCTGATCTCATATGCAAAGACAGCAAACTACATATATTGCATAGAAAACTGATTTTGCTCAATGTGTGTGATTTACATCTGCCATTTTCTCAAAACATTTCTGCATCTAAGGAGATGCAAAAGGGTGGTCCCAGCAGATGACCTCACCTGACAAGTGGCTTGCATCAAATGTGGTCTGCAGGGAAGAAATGAAAAGTGGAGAGAGGCTTTCCATGCTGCGGGTTTAAGAGAGAGTTCTCTGCGTTCTGTAAGGGAACAGGTTTGCAGCACAGCAAGCTTGAGGGAATATTCTGCAAAGAGCTGTTGCACAAATGAAACAGAACATAAAAGAGCGTGTGCTGATCAGCACACAATTGCAAACAGAAACTGCATCTTTCCTTATTCATTTTCTACTCTGGAAAGCTCTGTTGGGCACTCTATACCCATGAACAATTTCTTTGCCAATTGCAGCAGGCACTTAAGAAAATGTTTTTCATAAACATCCTAGTAACAGATTTCCCCCTGATGTTTGTCATGTCCTTTTGGGTTTAATCAATTCTTCACCTTTGAAATTCATTTTCTGAGTTTCACTCCATGAACAGCACTTAAATTTAAAACCAGCCTATAGACCCCTTCTGAGAAAATGATGATGCTATATTTCAGATGCTCATTAATGAAGGACAAAAAATATACCCCAAGTACAAAATCATTTAATTTGCCTTCTCATTTACAGCTGAATCTAAACGTCATTGCATTCTTTATGACGAATTCACCATCCACCTTGGGAATCATCTTTTTTTTCTTTGTACAAATCAAGGGTACGTAACTCATCAGCCACATCTAAAGCCTATTTGTATACAATAAGTGAGCATTATCATTTCTCTGACAAATATAACTTTATCATTTCTCTACCTCCTCTATACTAAAAAGTATTTTTGCTGGATAATTTCCTTATGGTTAGGATATGGCAAAAATTGCTCATGCGGGGTGTCTTTAAAGGAACTTAGTCTCCTTTCTTCAGAAAAGAATATGGATAACTAGAAAAATATATAACTTCAACTTATACCAAGTGTAGCAAATGGGAATTTAAAAACGTAATAACAATGACACTTTAGCCACAATAATAATAGTGGCTTCACTTAGTCAGGATGTCCCATATAGCAGAACTTTGCTAAGTTCCTTACTAAGAAGTTAACATACTTTTTAAAAGTTTTAACTCCATAGGGACCACTGGGTGGCTTAGTCAGTTAAGCCTCCGACTCTTGATTTTGGTTCAGGTCATGATCTCACGGTTCCTGAGTTTAAGCCCCGAATCAGGCTCTGCACTGACAGCGTGGAGCCTGCTTGGGATTCTCTCTCCCTTTCTCTCTGTGCCGCTCCACTGCTCACACTCTCTCTTTCAAAATAAATAAACTTTAAAAAAATAATTAGAAAGAGAGAGAGAGAGAGAGAGAGAGAGGTAGGGAGGAAGGAAGGAAGGAAGGAAGGAAGGAAGGAAGGAAGGAAGGGAGGAGAAAGAAACAAAAAGAAAGAAAGAGAGAGAGAGAAAGAAAGAAAAAGAAAGATTGATTCAACTCCATTAAAATGCTGAGATAAATATTTGTTTTAATTGCCTTTTTCACCCCCTTGGTGCCCCAAGGTAATGGAGATGGCTAAATACACAACACTCAACATTTGATAGATGAGGTGACAGCATTTGATTAGGCACATATACTCACAGCTCAGGGAAGGAGGTACCATGTGCCATAGAGGGCCACATGAGGGCTGCAATCAGAAACACAGTGAACCAGGGATTACAGGGTTTAGGCTTCGTAGTATCAAAAGGGTGGTTCTAATGGGCTTGTTTGAATACTCCTGTACATGGCAGGGAACTAAATCCACGAGGATAAGCAGGAATGGCTGGCACTTGGTCCATTTGACAAGGAAGCATGCTTGGCTAGATAGGGGACCTTATCTCTGGGAGCAGAATAGAGAGAAGAACGTGTGTTTAGGATACTTGAGGTCCTTCCAACTTCACCAGATGTCCATGCAGCACTTAACTTTAAACCTTAATTTTAGGCCTTACACTCTACTATTTTCTTCTCCTTATGAGAGGTAAGAAACTGAAATTTAGAAGTTTAATGATGTTCTGGGGTGATACAGAAGACAAATAGCACAGCCAAGATATGGGCCTAGGTTTCTTACTCCAGAGGAAAGGAAGTACTTATTTCTTGTCCTAAATGAATACTTTGTGTTATATTTCAAGCTTGCTCTACTTTTTGAGAGATAATGGAATAATCTCCTTGAAAATCAATCAAATTGACTTTACTTTAAAAGAGATAAACAACAGGGTGCCTGGGTGGCTCAGTCAGTTGAGCATCCAACTGCAGCTCAGGTCATGATCTCATGGTTCGAGGGTTCAAACTCCATGTTGGGCTCTGTGCTGACAGCTAGAATCCTGGAGCTTGCTTTAGATTCTGTGTCTCCCTCTCTCTCCCTGTCCCCATTCGCACTCTGTCTCTCTCTCTCTCTCGAAAATAAACATTAAAATAAATAAATAAATAAATAAATACAAAATAAAAGAGATAAACATCTGGGGTGCCTGGGTGGCTCAGTCAGCTGAGCATCCAACTTCAGATCAGGTCATGGTCTCACAGTTCATGAGTTCTAGTTCCACACTGGGCTCGCTGCTGTCAGCAGGGAACCCGCTCCAGATCCTTGCCCCCCTCTCTCTGCCTCTTCCCCACTTGCACTCTCTCTCAAAAATAATTAAACATTAAAAAAATCAAAGAAAAGAAAAAAGAGATAAACATCTAAATCCTGCTTAGAAATTGTGGTAGGCAAAATAATGGCCCCCTAAAAATGTCTATGTCCTAATCCCTGGAACCCTTTCATGACAGAAGGGATTTTGCAGATGTGATTAAGTTATGGATCTTCAGATGGGGAGACTATCCTGGATTATCTAGGTGGGCCCAATGTAATCACATAAGCGTCCTCATAAGCCAAAGAGGGAGACAGGAGAGTCAGAGAAGAAACGAGATGATAGAAGCAGAGGTCAGAGTAATATCGTCTCTGGCTCAGAGCCATGAGCAAAGCTATGTGGGCAGCCTCTAGAAGCTGGAAAAGGCAAAGCAACAGATTTTTCCCCAGAGCCTCCAGAAGGAAACAGCCCTACCAACACCTTGTTGAGATCCAGTTCAGATTTTTGACCTCCAGAGCTGTAAGATTATAAATTTATGTAGCAGCTACAGAAAACTAATACAGCAGTGGTAAACAGTAATGCTTATTTCAAACTTTGTTTTAACTTTCTCTCCATATCTGCAATTTCTTCATGGGAGATTTTGATATCCATGAACCTCTGCTCCTATGGCCTCTCACAGAACCTTTAAATGTCTGTGTCTGCTCAGCTTTCCCAAATTCTACCTCATCTCCAATTTCCTATTTCAGATTATCATTCGCACAATTTACCTCCTACTTTCTTCTTCTCAAGGATTCTCACTCCCATTTTATTTCTGCTACTTCCTTTAATGTGAATCTCAGGCCTCCCTGCCTCCAATTTCTATTTTACTGATTCTTTCCATGCTCTATGCTGCTTCTCCTGTTCTGATGTACTTACATCATCTCTTTTCAACTGAGGACTTCATTTAAATATGTCTCCCTATAAGTCTTTCTTATTCCCCAAAGTCAGAACCTCATTTTATACAATCATGTCAGTTTTTGTAGCAGTCATAATTTATGTGATTTGAAGAGAAACCAGAGCATTGTAGCAGTTATAATTTAATGAATACTTTTATATATTAAGGTCTAGCTCTCCATTAGACACAATCTTTGTTCAAGAATGGTTCATGTCTTGTTTACAATGGTTATCTCTAACACTGAGCCAACTATCTAGCACATAATATATATTCAATAAATGTTGAAGTTATCAATAAATATGAAGTCCTGGTGGTAATTCCTGAAACTGAAAAGAGAATACAACCATTCTTTTAAAAAAAAACATTTATTTATTTTGAGAGACAGAGAGAGAGCACAAGTGGGGAGGGGCAGAGAGAGAGAGAGGGAGACACAGAATCTGAAGCAGGCTCCAGGCTGTCAGTACAGAGCCCGACGCAGGGTTCGAACCCACGAACGATGAGATCATGACCTGAGCCAAAGTCAGACGCTCAACCAACTGAGCTACCCAGGTGCCCTAACCATTCTTTATTCTAATTCTAATTCCCAATAATCAGAATAAAGACATCATAGTATATATTAATCAAGTACAACATATGCAACATTTATATTTTCATTCAAAATATAGTCAACTTGGGGTACCTGGGTGGCTCAGTTAGTTAAGCATCTGGCTCTTGGTGTCAGTTCAGGTCATGATCTCATGGCTTCATGGGTTTGAGCCCTGCACCAGGCTCTGTGCTGCCAGCACAGAGCCTGCTTGGGATTTTCTCTCTCTCTCTCCCCCTCCCCCACTCATGCTGTCTCTGTCTCTCTCAAAATAAATAAACCTAAATATATATATATATATATATATATATATATATATATATATAATACATACACATATAGTCAACCTATATATATACACACACATATATACACGCATATAGTCAACCTATATATACATACAAATATATACTATATATATAGTATATATACACATATAGTCAACCTGTATGAGTATGTTCACACACACACACACACACACACACACATGAATTTCATAGAGCCATTCTTTATAATGTCCTACTATAAAGGCTAAAATTTCAAATTAAAATACCATTGAGTACTACCAGTTCTATCAGCTGGGCCAAATAAAATATGGTAGAATTTATATCACATTACAGGTCTTGCTGAACCCAAGAGTGACTTCCCTTTAAGGCCAGTTTCATGAGTGGGCAACCTGAGAAGTGGTACAGGGCCCCACACTCAGAAGGGCCTCACACCTAGTTTAATGCTGTATGGTGACTATCTCGAACTTCTTAATATTATTCAACAAGGGCCCCACATTTCATTTTATACTAGAATCTGCAAATTATGTAGCCTGTGGGATGGATTCCTTCCATGATAGTTTTTAAGACTCTGTTATATGTCAGCCATCATTTATGGGGGTAAGAAATATGAATATGATGATGGCCTAAGGATGATGCACATAGACAAACAAATATTTACAAATAATTAAAAAATAATGTGACAAAGTTTGTAATGAAGACAAGTGAGGACTATAGGAACACTAAGGGAGAAGCCAAGGATTCTGCCTGAGAGAATTGAGAAAGGCTTCTCAGAAGGGAGCACATTTGGGGTGCCTGGTGGCTCAGTCGGTTGAGCATCCTACTCTTGATTTTGGCTCAGGTCATGATCCCAGGGTCATGGGATGGAGCCCCACATTGGACTCCTCACTGAGCAAGTATTCTGCTTAAGATTCTCTCTGTCTCTCTGTCTCTCTCTCTCTCTCCCCCTCTTTCTCTCTCTCCTTCTCCCCTGCTTGCTCTCTCTCTCTCTCAAGAAAAAAAAAGAGAGAGAGAGAGAGAGATCACATTTGAGCTCAGTCCTCAAAACTGAATAGGAATTCTTTAGTGGGAAAGTTAATGTAGTGATTAAAATTCTTAACAAGTGGACAAGAAGAATTATAGGATGATAGGATTGTCACCTACTACTTTTTAAGGTCAGAGAGTATCCAGTTTGTTCATTTCATCACTCTCCCAAAACAGGTCCAAGGGTGCTTCCCCACAACAACCCAGTTAGGAAACAGGCAGACTGCCTGCTTCTTTACAGTACATAAAGACCTGGGCAGGTGGAGTAGGGAGAGAGTGATGAACAGTGAGCACAGGGCACAGAGGATCTGCTAGAGTTACCTGACAAGGACAGAGGAGAAGGCATAGGCACTGAGTATGAGCAAGACAACAGGCTACTTGGTACAGCTTTTTAATCACCCAAAGTGTCTTAGCCAGGACATTCACCTGGGTCCTCTCTCCTTTCAGAAAACTTCGCTAAGACCAGCCTGTTGGCTTTTTGACATTCCTGTAGTAACTCTCTCACTTTCTCCCTCTTTTCTTACTTCCTCTTAATTTCAGGGTAATCCTTTCCTCTGCAGCCTTTCCCAGTGTCCTTCAAAGGGAAGCCTTCTCTCTCTTCTCAAAACTGATTCATTTTTTTCACATTATTCATTTATGACATATTAAGCCTTAAGCCCAAATCATTAACAATTAAATAACCAGTTCTTTCCTCAAGGAGAAAGAGGGCTTACTATTTAAAACATTCCAGAAGATGAAGGATAATATTTGTTTCCTATTCTGCTGGTTCACAGAACTAAAGAAACACTGAAGAGTTAAGTCTCCACATAAGAGAGTCTGTAAAAGGTCCATGGAGCACAGGATGGGAGATTCTGACTCAGGGTCCTTGGGGCAGCTCCCAAGGGCTCCTGATGGCTTCACTTAGCATCAGCTAATTCCTATGGCTAAGATGGAAACCTTGGCTCCACCTTCTCATAACTCTTCCCTTTTCCAAAAGAAGAGCCCAAATAAGGTCTACTCATCTCTTACAAGATCTAGAAGCTACAGCTCTAAGGTTTGTGATGTCTGCTTTTCTGTCCAAAGCTTTATCTCAGAGGAAAAGGAAATGTCTAGACCTTGCTCAAAGAGATGTAAAGAAATTTGTGACTCTGAGGAATTAGAACAACCTGGGTCAGTAGCAGAACTTTCCATTTCATCTCCTCCTTGTGGCAAGTGAAGGAGCCCTACTTTGGATATCAGATTGCTGAAAAGATACCCAAACCAAACAACATATTGTTGGATATCATTTTTATCCAATATGAGAATCTTCAACTTTTAACTCATTGTGTTACTAGTGTTATCATAGCTTCACAAAATAATTTGGGAAGTGTTTCCTTTTGTCTATGCTCTAGAAGAGTTTGTAGAAAATTCATTTTATTTCTATTTAAATTATGCATG
Source organism: Felis catus (assembly GCF_018350175.1). Classification (NCBI taxonomy): domain Eukaryota; kingdom Metazoa; phylum Chordata; class Mammalia; order Carnivora; family Felidae; genus Felis; species Felis catus. Next base: position 86,767,053 of record NC_058375.1, on the reverse strand, counting down.
GGTCCATAGATACATTATTGTGAAAGTGCCAATTCTCTCTGAATTGATCTAAAGATTCAAAGGAATCACAATAAAAACTCCAGTAATATTGTGTGTGTGTGTGTGTGTGTGTGTGTGTGTGTAAATTGACAAGCTGACTCTAAAATTTACCTGTAAATAAGAAGGGCCAAAAATATCCAAAACAATCTTGAAGAACAAATCTGTGGGCTTATATTGCCAGGTACCAGGATTCATTATAAAACTATAATAATTGGGGCACCTGGGTGGCGCAGTCGGTTAAGCGTCCGACTTCAGCCAGGTCACGATCTTGCGGTCCGTGAGTTCGAGCCCCGCCTCGGGCTCTGGGCTGATGGCTCAGAGCCTGGAGCCTGTCTCCCTCTCTCTCTGCCCCTCCCCCGTTCATGCTCTGTCTCTCTCTGTCCCAAAAATAAATAAACGTTGAAAAAAAAATTTTTTTAATAAAAAAAATTAACAAAAAACTATAATAATTAAGCTAGTGTATAATTGTTGCAAGAATAGAAAAACTTACCAAAATTACAGACAAGAGAGGCCAGAACCAGACCCACGCATTGTGTCAGGCTTCACTCAGGACAGGATTTCTCACATTGCCTACATCTAATGCTTATGCCTTCTGTTCTCAGGGGAGTTGGAGAGTCAGGGAAGGAGTCACTAACCAATCCTCCTGATGCATTAGCATGACTGGGAAAGTCAAAACTTGCAAGGATACTTTAAAAACAAAGCAAAAAACAAATGAACAAAACAAGCTTGTCTAGCTATAGACATTAAGAAGGAACTAGTGTAAGGTCTACAGCAAACTGTCGTCTCCTTGTACTATCACTCCTCTGGGTGTACTGCCAAGTATTTGATAGGAGCCTAGGGCTACTGTTGGCCAGCAAGGGGAGCAGTCAGGAAGAAAAGTTAGACATGGTGAGGGGAAGAATGAGGAAAAGCTAGAATCCACCAGTACTTCTGTGTCTGTCCACGGACATATCTAAGAAAAGCTTCAGAATAATGGCCACCTCCTTATTTTCTCCTTCCAAATTTTGTGCAAGTTCCTCTATTAGCCAGTACTAATGGAAAAACCACTCAGAGAAGGAGATTCTCGGAAACATAGTTAACACAGAAGAGTTGGACAGGACATACAGAGTTACCTGATTTATAACAAATGTAACATTGTATTATAATGCAGAAAGGATGATCTTTTCAATAAATGTACTTGGATTAATTAGATATTCATATGATAAAAATAAATCTGGATACCTACTTCACACCACAAATATAATTAATTTCAGATGGATTATAGATCTAAATGTTAAAGGGAGAACACAATTTTAAAAGAAGACATAGACCAATATTGGTCTTCATAACCTTGAGATAGGAAGAAATTTCTTAAACAGGACACAAAAAGCATTAATTATAAAGGGTAAAATTTTATAAAATTGGCTATATTAAAATTCATATTCACTATTCATCAAAAAAATGCCATTAAAAGAGTAAGAAGGCAAGCTAAAAAGTGGGAAAAGATATATGCAATACAGATGCTAGGAATTAATATTCATAATTATTAAAGCACAGCTACAAATAAATAAATATGCAAACAAATAAATAAGCATATAATTCAGCAGAAAATGGAAAAAAGATGTGTACAGACATATTAGAAAGGAATATATCTAAATGGCCAATATATTAGTTATTCATTGCTGTGTAATAAACTACCCCAAAACTTCATGGCATAAAACAACATACATTTATTATATCACATTTATTTATCTCACATACACTTATTTTGCCCACAGGTCAAGAATCTTTGTATTTACTGGGGTCTTCTGATTCTGAGTCTCTCACAAGGCTGCAGTCACCTTAAATTTTTGTTTAATGTTTATTTATTTGTGAGAGAGAGACAAACAGACAGACAGACAGAGTGTGAGCAGGGGAGGGGCAGAGAGAAAGGGAGACACAGAATCCGAAGCAGGCTCCAGGCTCTGAGTTGTCAGCACAGAGCCCGATGCAGGGCTCAAACTCATGAGCTGCAAGATCATGACCTAAGCCAAAGTCAGACGCTTAACCAACTGAGCCACCCAGGTGACCCAAGGCTGCAGTCTTCTTAAACTAATGTCCGTTAAAGATGGAGCTGTCCCAAGCTCATTCCAGCTGTTGCTGGCAGCATTCACTTCCTACCTAGATGTTGGACTGAAGCTTGAGTTCCTTAGTTTGCAGTCATAAGTCCTCTCCATACGATAGGTCACAAGACAGCTTCATAAGAGTAAGCAATCAAGAAGGTAAGAGTGCCAGCAAAACAGATTTCAGTTTTTACAACCCAATCTTTGAAGTCACGTCCTATCACTTTTGCCACATTCTCAAGATTTGAAGCAAGTCACTAGATGGAGCACACACACAAAGGAAAGTGGTAGATTACACAAAGGCGGGACTGTCAGAACAACTAGCACCCTCAAACACTACTGATTGGAGTATAAATTGTAACAGTCATCTTGGAAAAAGGTTTGGTAGTATTTATTCAAGTTGAATATACATATAACTTCTGACCCAGCAATTCTATGTATCCATGTGCTCATTCAAAGAAAGTAAAAAGAAAAAAAAAAGTTCATAGCCACACTGCCCATGATAGCCAAGGCAATTCAAATCTCAATTAGGAAAATGTAGAAATAAATTATATCCTGTTTTTACAATGAAAGTCAGCACAACAATGAGAATGAGTAAGTTACAACTATATCCAAAAATATGGACCAATCTCTCAAATGTAACTTGAATGATACGTTAGATACTCAAAGGAGAATACTACACAATTCCATTTTTATAAAATGCAAGCCAAAGTAATCTATGGTATTAAAAGTCAGAATAGGTTTTCTCTGGAGTAGTGACTGGAAGGGGGCACAAAGGGGCTTCTAGGACTTTCTCAAAAACTTTCAATAATTTTCTATCTCCTTCAGAACTTACTGAACTACAAGACCCTGCACTATCTGTCCTCTAATCCCCCCACCCCACTATCTCTCTGTCTTCATCTACTAGTCTCCTGGCTCACTACTGAAGTTTCCTTGAAAACTCCAACCATGTTTCAACATGAAGGCATTTTGCCTTATTGCTGCTATGCATGGAAAATTCTTCTCTCAGATTTTGGGATGCCTCGTATGCTCATCCTTTTTCAGGCTTTGTTCAAATGCAAGCTCATCAGCGAGGCCTTCCCTAATTATATAAAGTTGTCTTGTCTTTAGCCTACTTTATTTTCACCATGCAGTTATCAATATCTGGTATATAATACATTTATTTGTCTAATATCTATCCTCCTCTACTAGAGTGTAAAGTTCATGAGCAGGGACTTTTTTTTTCACTGCTGATTCCATGGAATCTAGAACAGTGCCTTACATGTAGTAGCCACTCTTTAATTATTTGTTAAATGAATAAAGACACCAGGAATCCCAGGAAAGAGAAGGAGGATCACAAAAACTGAAACAGAATCAATACAGACAGGGACCAAGGAAAATTACATACCACAAAGAGGCTACCCATTTCGGCTAATGAAAAGAAAGAAGCTAGTAATCCACGTTCAATATCTTAAGACCAAGAGATATGGATGAGGTAACACCCACTTGATGCAGGTGTAATATCCCATAAATCCATTCTGAGAAAGATGGAAACAAGTACCAATCTCAATACTTTTTGATGGCAAGAGTTTTCCCTGTAAGATATACATTTGGGTCTTGCATCAGGGTAGTCCTAAAGATACCACACTCAAGCTTCCTGAGCGTTTTTTATGTCAACAGAGTTCATTTCTTCTAATAGATGACTAACGTAATGTTCCACAGATATCTAAAAAAAAAAGGAATTTATGTAAATAGAGCACAATGAAATCAGCTACACAATCAGACTTTCAAAGAGCTTATAGTACATTTAAAAAATGTTTAATTGATTTTTGTAGCCATTAGGGTAAGACTACTGTTTGTTCCTAACTACTGTTAAGATTATTGTTTTGGTAAATGAACTGATCTACTGAAAGGGGCAGCTTTTAATCAGTTGCCACTATATTGATCACAAATAGAAACGATATGACAAATGTTCCCAATGAACATTTAGTTCATATTTCTTTATTCCACGTTTCCATTTTTCTTAGGTCATTTGACTCAGAGAGCAGCTCATATGCCCACATAAGTAGTCTTCCTTTATGTTTTCCATTATTTGCACTCTGTGTAAATCTTTTTTTTAAAAAAAAAATTTTTTTCAACGTTTATTTATTTTTGGGACAGAGAGAGACAGAGCATGAACGGGGGAGGGGCAGAGAGAGAGGGAGACACAGAATCGGAAACAGGCTCCAGGCTCTGAGCCATCAGCCCAGAGCCGGATGCGGGGCTCGAACTCACAGACCGCGAGATCGTGACCTGGCTGAAGTCGGACGCTTAACCAACTGCGCCACCCAGGCACCCCGCACTCTGTGTAAATCTTTTATCTTCTTCACTGTCTCTATGGATTAATGACCATTTAAAATATCAAGTTTAATGAATAGACACTTCTCTAAAGAAGACATCCGGATGGCCAACAGGCACATGAAAAGATGTTCAGCTTCGCTCCTTATCAGGGAAATACAAATCAAAACCACACTCAGGTATCACCTCACGCCAGTCAGAGTGGCCAAAATGAACAAATCAGGAGACTATAGATGCTGGAGAGGATGTGGAGAAACGGGAACCCTCTTGCACTGTTGGTGGGAATGCAAATTGGTGCAGCCACTCTGGAAAGCAGTGTGGAGGTTCCTCAGAAAATTAAAAATAGACCTACCCTATGACCCAGCAATAGCACTGCTAGGAATTTATCCAAGTGATACAGGAGTACTGATGCATAGGGCCACTTGTACCCCAATGTTCATGGCAGCACTCTCAACAATAGCCAAATTATGGAAAGAGCCTAAATGTCCATCAACTGATGGATGGATAAAGAAATTGTGGTTTATATACACAATGGAATACTATGTGGCAATGAGAAAAAATGAAATACAGCCTTTTGTTGCAACGTGGATGGAACTGGAGAGTGTGATGCTAAGTGAAATAAGCCATACAGAGAAAGACAGATACCATATGGTTTCACTCTTATGTGGATCCTGAGAAACTTAACAGGAACCCATGGGGGAGGGGAAGGAAAAAAAAAAAAAAAGAGGTTAGAGTGGGAGAGAGCCAAAGCATAAGAAACTGTTAAAAACTGAGAACAAACTGAGGGTTGATGGGGGGTGGGAGGGAGGAGAGGGTGGGTGATGGGTATTGAGGAGGGCACCTTTTGGGATGAGCACTGGGTGTTGTATGGAAACCAATTTGTCAATAAATTTCATACATAAAAAAAAATAATAAAATAAAATAAAATATCAAGTTTAAATGTGGTTTGTGTCTTGAGTATTCAAGTCCTAAAAGAATGGTGAACCCAATGCAATATAAGTCAATATTTAATACGCATACATCCTGTAGTAACAAGATTCAATCCAATTTGGTTATTAGCACTTTAGGATAGCATCTGTCTTCTAATTGCATTTTTAATGGTAGTTGGTCATGCATTTCAACATCTGGGAGAACCTAAGAGATGGTGTCAAGAGATATGGAGTGAATGGTACACAACAACATATTAGCTTAGTATAAATACCCCCATGCAACCAGAAGGATATGGCACTTCAATCTGACATTCAAACTTCTTTTGAGGAAATCATAATGTATATTTAGGTGAGGCACAGAAAATTATGTATTTATCTATAATCTAGCTGCTTACATGTATTTCAAGGAGTGCCTAAGTCCATGTTTATTTAATATAACCTTATATTTAAAAAATCAAGAAAGAGGGGTACCTGAGTGTCTCAGTCAGTTAAGAGTCCAGCTCTGGATTTCAGTTCGGGTCATGATCTCATGGATCGTGAGATTGAGCATGGAGTTGGACTCTGGGCTGACAGTTAACATGTTAAATTCAAATAAACTTATGGATTAATTATATAAAAATATAGCAAATAAGTGTCATTAGGAAAAAGGGTGAAGAAGTGCCTATATTAGCTACATGGGAAAAAATACTGATCTTGTTTATTTTTCCTTTTCCAAATTATTAAACTTATAAGACTACTAATGGAAAATAACAAATATATACAACTCAATTTGATCTTTCATTACTGAATCAGCTTGAATTTTAGGCCAGTAATTTCCTAAGAAAACTCTTTTTTAATAAAATTCACATAATATTCTCTTCTCAAGAAATTCATGTCTTTTCTCAAAGTAAACAAACTTACTTCTTATATTACCAACACTCTTTTATACTTTATATACTCATTCATTCTTTTAGTTGAGAATCTAATATGCACCTCATCTATTTTATTTTTATGCCTGCCGTACTCCTCATGTTTTTGTTCCATCATGGTACCCAGAAACTACCCAAAGATCCTTATCTTAAGTCTCCAACAACTGAAGCATTCCTTGTTTTCAAACTGCTATTTTCTTCATCTTGCTCCCACTCACTGTTTAAGGGCCATGTTTGCCTTAATGATTCCAGCTGAGGAAATGCAGGCCAACTACTTAGGCTAATATATACTAACAGAACAATAAATCAACCATTGGAACCTAATCATTCCCTGTGTACCAACTCAATGAAAGTTAATTCAAACACTGCAATTTGGTGGGTTTGCCAACAAAATGATAGTGAATGAAGAAAGATGTTAGGAATCACACTTGTGCTTGTTTTTGTTCAGTTTTTTTGGACAAAGACTTAGACAAGTACAGAAAATGAATCCTCTTTTGCAACCCAAAACTCATGGCTCAGTATGAGTTTTGATACATGTAAGAAGTAATAAGATCCCTTAGCCAACTACAGTGATGGTGGGAGTTTGATAAACTTGAAGGTTGGTTTCAGTACTATAGAATGACTAAAAGCACAGGATATAAGGGAAATCTCAGCTATGGTGAGTTAGTATTCTAATTTTAATGTTGACATGAAATAAAGATGCCTTCTTGTTTTAGAAAAAGAAAAAGGGCAAGAAGGTATTAGGGATTTGAATGGACGCTGTTCTCCAGCACAATAAAATCCCACGATATGGGTATGTTCTACCACTTCTGTCCTCACATGAAGGTGGTTGTGGAACCATATACTCTACTCACAGGTCAAATGTGCTGCTACAACCAGAAAAAAAAATCTTCAGGGTACTCTCAGGTGTTAACAATGATCAGCCTTTAGTGGTACAGTTTAAAGCTGTGTGGATTTGAGAGGGTGGAAACAGCATCTGCTCCAAAAAGGAACAGTGGCAGGAATCAAGAACAATCTCACCAGTATCTTCCCACACCCAAGTCTTCACAAGTAGGAATGGGTCACAGTTAACCTAATGCATCATCGTTATTATTCAACTGAATCATCATCATCTTTACCCAAAAACATTTACTGAGTCCTCTGTGCAAACCTTTGGGTGGAAGAAGATAAAAGAATATATAAAGAGTATAGGCCTTCTAGAAACTTACTAGCAAAATAAGGTTAAAAATAATTACAAAAGAATAGATGAGGGGCACCTGGCTGGCTCAGTCAGTTAAGCAACAGACTCTTGATTTTGGCCCAGGTCATGATTTCACAGTTCATGAGATTAGTGCCTGCTTGGGATTCTCTCTCTTCCTCTCTCCCTGCCCCCACCCTGCTTGTGCTGGTGTGCACTCACACTCACTCTCCCTCAAAACAAATCAAAACAAATAAACTTTAAAAAAGATAAGTAAATATCAGCATGAGATAAATGTATGTAACCTGGGTGTTATTAATTCACAGACATTTTAGCGACAATGAACCTTAGATATTCTTCAGTCTAGCCTGATTATTGAGTCACAGAGAGGTTAAGTGGGTTATCCCATGGTGCATAATTTAAAACTGGCACCAAAACTCCCTATATTGACTCCAAGTGCTGACATTAATTAAAGAAAGTAACTTGGTCAATATAAAGCCAAGACAGGAAAAGAAGTCACTATTGCTCTTAATACATTCACCATTTTATATTATAATTCCCAAAGTCAATTGCAGTAGGTGGGTCTGTGTTCATCCTGTGAAAATAATATTCAACAGATTCAAAATGCACCCCTTATTTTGCTGCTGTCAGGTTTCATAATGACCAGCAGAAGGAAATCATAAGTTCTGAACTACTATGATCCATTTTACTGATCAGAGCATCCAGTTATCATGTAATAAGGTTCTGAAGCAATCTGCCTCTGCTATTTATTCTTCATTTATTAAAAGACTTGGGAGAATTCACATATTAGTATTTGTGAAGAAAGGCTAAAAAATTAAATGCCTATTTTAGTCAGCTTTGAAATGAGCCATCTTGCTTATGAGAAATATTATATTCTTATTTAAAGTAGATACCATAGAAGGAAACAGTCAGTTCTTAAAGAGAATAGTGAAGCCACATTGTAAGAATGTCACTAAAATATTTTAAAAGTCATTTTTCTTAGTACCCAGAGGGTAATTCGAGAAAAAAAAAAAAAAGACAAAAAGTGACTTCTCAGGTAAGTAAATGAAAATTGCATTCACTGTCACCATACTGTTGATTTTGTCCCAATTAAAATCCCTGAGTATATACACCACCTCGGAGTCACCAAGGTTACCCTTTGAACACCTTAAGAAAGACATACACACACACACACACACACACACACACACACACACAAAATTGACACATAAGAAGTATTTATCTCCTCCAAAGGACAATAGGAACCAAGTAGATTTTTGTTCATTAAGAAATGTTCAGGGGCACCTGGGTGGCTCAGTTGGTTGGGTGTCCGACTTCAGCTCAGGTCATGATCTCACAGTCCGTGAGTTTGAGCCCCGTGTCGGGCTCTGTGCTGACAGCTCAGAGCCTGGAGCCTGCTTTGGATTCTGTGTCTCCCTCTCTCCCTGCCCCTCCCCACCTCTCTCTCTCAAAAAAAATAAACATTAAAAAAAAAAAAGAAATGTTCAAAACTCAAAAAAAAAAAAACTTTAAAGCTCATACATTATCAACATGGATAGCAGTAGCAGGCAGATTAGAGAAATGAATAAGAATAAAATCACAAAGCACCCAAAAAAAATATGAGGTAGTAAAAATAGGAGGTGATAAAAACTATCCAGCATGCTTTCCTAAAGGGTAAATCTTTTCAGGAAATGCTGTAGAAATTTTAAAAGATAATATAAGTCCACTAAAGTGAATCACTAGGTACTAGCAAACCCCAAATGTGTTTGAAATTTGTGCCACATAAAGTCTACAGAAACCCAATGAAGATGGGGGTGGCTGGGAATGAAGGCAGGGTGAGTTTTTGAAGACATCTAATTAGTAATAAGTAACCAAGTACCTTATTGAGAAGAATTTGTATTCCATTAATTTAGCCAAGAACTTGGTTTCTAACTGGTAGTAAATACATGTTTGTTGTAGTAAATGAAAAAGAATGGAGAAAATCTGCTTTCTAGACACAGAATCTAAACTAATGAGACAGTCAAGAGAAGACTGTAATGAATTTAGGAATAAGGAAGAACTGATTCATTAATACATAAAATTCTGTATTAAGATCATGAATGTTTAGAAGAGAAATTTACTTGGGGAAGGGCTGGAAACAGGATTATCCATCCAAATTTAGAATTATGTAAACATCAAGATGAACAAAATTAAGCTTTTCTTTTGTAGGGCACAAGGGAGAAATTACTTCATGACTTTTGCTTTGGAACCTCCTTTTTTTAATTATGCAAAAAAATTATATACTGTGAAGTTCAAGCAGTCTCACAAAGCTTCAGCTACATCTCAATTAAATAGCATAGGGAATTGCATAAGAAACCCAGACAGAAATGAAAACAAGTATGTGAGCAATTTAATCAAGTTAAGATTTTTTTTTCCAAAGTGGAATTAAAAAAAAATAATAATAAAGAAATGGAAAAAATAATTCCCTATCTTCTACTGTTTTCTCCACTTAACTTGAACCTTATGCCCAGCTCATTAATTATGTAGGACCCTCATTATTTGAGTGAAATATTGTAGCTATGGGTTCTTGTCTGCCCAGCACATTTCTCATCTTCCTATAACTGGGAATAATATGCCTTTCTTTTTTCAGCTGCCATTTCAAGTCCATATAAATAAAAAATGGTACCCTCTACTCTCCCAGCCAGGGTGGAGACATTTGGCATAGTACTGCCTATCAACATACCCTGTTCTCCTGGCCAAGAAGAAGCATGTGGTCTAAACAAGGTCTATAAGAACCAGGAATTTTCCAGAATTAACCTGACACAAAGGGTGCTCAGCCAATATGTGTTAAATGAATGTCAGGCAACTGAATGAACAAGCCAGTGGGAATAAGTTAGACCTGTTTCTTTCCTTAAGAGTCATGATGCTAGGAGAATATAATCTTACCCTGCTCCAGCCTTTGTTAATTTACTAGAGGAAGCTCATCAATCAGTAGATGATAATGATGCTGAGATTAAGGAAAGCAGAGACAAACATAACTAAAAGATGAGTAAAGACAGAATCTTCATGAAACCCTTCTGGAACTTCCAGTTTTGTGACTAATTAACTTTCTTTTTTGCTGAAGTTGACAAGTTTCTACCACTTGTCCAAGGAAGCTTATGATATACACAATAATCTTTGGCAACACTTTAAAAGACCCCCAGAGTACCTACCTGGGGTGATCAAACAAGTAATCATTACAGATTTAAATAAAATGTATTTCATTATAGATGTAAATAATATTCAAAATTGTTGTTGAAATAAGCAGAAACATTTCCTCACAGTGCACTTTCAATTTACAGTCGCTCTCACATTAAGCCTAATAATATTGCTTTAGGAAAAAAATAGATAATATTAAGTTCATATATCCAGCATATCCTGCATAATATAGAAGATTCTAAAAGGCTACATGTTTACTATTCCATTTTCATGATTTAAGACTTTCATACAGTATTAGAAACATTTGCAATTTATTAGCAACTCCCTCTTTCATTTCCTTTTTTCTTATTGCTTTGAAAGTCTATTTTAAATTTACCATCAATTGATGAGTTTTATCTGTGGACATTAAGTTTCAGAATCATAAACTCAGATACCCATAGGGCTCTTTCGTAAGCTTAAGAGTGTCTTAAGGGGTGCCTGGGTGGCTCAGTCGGAAGAACATTCAGCTCTTGATCTCTGGGTTGTTGAGTTTGAGCCCCATGTTAGATGTAGAGATTATTTATCTTAAAAAAAAAGAAAAAAAGAGTGCCGAGTGCCTTAAACTGTAATTCTGGTGAAACTAATTCCCCTTATCGGCTTTTGAGAATCAAGCCACAACTGTAAATTATTCCTCAAAGTGTAGAAGATGAATAAGGAAGAAAAAAAAAAAACACCTCAACTGTAATTCAACACTCACCATGATCATCATGATAGAGGTACTGTTCCAGGTGCTAGAGGTAAAACCATGAAGAAGACAGAAAGAACTGTAATATTATAATGCTGCTTCAGAAAGATAACAAAATCGCCATAAAATTAAAAAGGTACTGCATTAGAAAATGGCCAGACTAGGGAAATCCACTCTGGGGAGATGAGGTTTTAACTGAGATCTGAATGAAAGTTACCAGGCGTATCAAAACCTGTGAGACCAGCATTCTAAGCAGAAGGAACCGATGTGCAAATGCTCTGACAGGGCAGTATGTCTGAAATTCAAGGAAAGTAGATGAATACCTAGTGCGGCTGGAGTGTGAGGAGCAAGAGGGAATGTGGCAAGTGATGAGATCGGACAGCTCTGTGGGCACTGATAAGTTTGGGAAGCCATTCAGACAAGGGTATGGCACCATCTAACTTCCCTTTCCAAAAGGTCACTGGCACTGGTGGCAGGGTGAAGTGTAGGTCTCAAGGTTAGAATTGGGAACATCAGTAGGAAGCTATTATGTTAGTCCAGGGGAGTCCAAGGGTAGCTTGGGCTATGGGGTTGAAACGAAGAGAAGTAGAATAGCATAGTATCCTTTTGGAAGTAGAGACTAGGATTTATAAGAAGTGGGTGAAGGAAAAAGAAGAATCAAAGAATCTCATAACTACATCTGAGCGTGAACTCCAGACCAAATCTCCAAGTTAAACTAAATTGTTAAATGTACTCTCATTTTCAGGACACTTAATTCATTAAGTAAGAATGACTAAGCCAACCAATATAATTAAGAATATAATTTAGGATATAACCAAATTTGCTTTGCAAGAAAAATAACCACCTTTATAAATTTTATTAATGTTTAATTTTGAGATGGAGAGGGAGAGAGGGAGAGACAGAGTGTGAGTGGGGGAGGGGCAGAGAGAGAGACACACACACAGAATCTGAAGCAGGCTCCAGGCTCTGAGCTGTCAGCACAGAGCCCGATGTGGGGCTCAATCTCACGAACCGGGAGATCACGATCTGAGCCGAAGTCAAGCTCAGGTCAAAGTCGATGCTTAACTGAGCCACCCAGGCACTGCTAAAAAATAACCACCCTTAAAAGACGTGCATTATTAGGGTAAAGCTGACAATTGGAGTTTGAATATTTTAGGTGTTTAAGTTGACAGCCTTATACAGAAATCCCCATCTGAACTCTTTTAGACCTTCTCTCTGTATCATGTAATATGATCTTTAATTATTACTTCTCATTTTGGGGTATAAGAATTAAACCTTCTCAAATTGTAAGCTTATGCTTCTTTACACCCTCTCCATCATTTAACACATTTTCCCCCTCACAATAATGGCCCAATAAACATTTTTCAGTATAGAAATCACTTCATCTCAGAGAAATGTCTCCCCATCTCCCTTTTTTCATTGGTTACTATGCAAATGCTTCCAGTACAATGAAGCCAGGGCTCCTCCGTAAGCCTTGTCTGCTGCCTCTTCAGTCTGCACAGAGCACTCCATTTTCACAACCTCCCACATCTGTTTTTCACTCTCACCTTATTAGTTGCTGGGTCACACAGGCAAGGAAATCAGTCCCTCCATCATTAACAGGACTTCGCATCCCATATTGTAAAAGTAGTGAACGTCTCACCTAACAAAGAGAATCTTAATGTTGCACTCCCCTGGGCAAACACTGAAATCCCTCCATAGATTTTGATTATTTTACTCTCCTGAACAAAACCATAGCCCTCTAATGGATCCTTAAGGTTTCACCAGGCAACAATTGTAACCAGTATGGTATTTCAAATACCGTATTTCAAATTCAGAATTTCAGTGGTGTTCCTTTCAAATAGCCTAAAGCTCAAGTTAAGTAATGACAGAATCCGGTTTCCCTCTGCTACTGACCATTCACTATATCTCATCTACCCTACCGAAGTGCATGAAAAACCTCCTTTCCTGCAGACCACAAGACAAATATGAAAGAAGGCCTTTTATACTCAAGTGTAAAAGGAAGACTGTAATTTTGATGCATTTAAGAAACAGGGTATGGAGTTCCCCAAAGCCTGGCTGGTGGGTACTACCCTTCATTCTTGCAGTGCATTTCTATCAATAGCAAAATCTTTTTAAGTTTTTCTCACAATCTCTCATCTTCCCTACTAAACGATAAGCTTCTAGACCAGTGCTAATAACCACTGCAAAGTATTCGAAAAATATTTGTTTAATAAATTACTGCATGCACTTAATTAACAAACAAATCAATGAATGAATAAATGAATAGCTGCTTTGATGGTTAAGATTTGACTTCCAGGGCGGTCTCATTTGGGCCAATTTTTTTTTTAACTTTCAATCCAGTCAGATTTGCATTAGAAAGTCTCCTTTGTGCAAACACTCCAGGGCAACTGTGCAAAGTCACTTTGAAAGTAAATGCCATCAAATATTAATAAGATAAGCCAAGGGAAATAAGCTTGTAGTTTATCCCAGATAAAAAGCATTTTTTTCCCCTTTAGTATGAATACATACAGGAATTTACAGCTCCCTTCCAGACACCAGACAGAGACATGTGGGTGGCAAAGCTAACTAGGAACAGCAGAGTGGAGCATATTGGTAGGTTTAATAGGGTGGAAAACTCCTGAAACGGTGAACCTTAGAAGATGCTACTTCTTCCATTAGATTTTCTTCCCAGAATACACTTATATCCATATCTAATCTAAGGGGAAAATAAATTTAAAATTATATTTTAGCAATTCTACAATCACACTATAGTTTTCTAAAATAACTAAAGCAGTCCAGGCTCTCTAGGGATCTCTAATTGGACCAAACAAGAAACATAAAGAATGTGCTACCCTCCCAGTGCAACAGCAAGCCTGGCTGGGAATGGAAGAGAAAAGGTTCTACAAGGTCCCCACTCAAATGACAGTTTTCCACTGAATTGTGAAATGTATTTTATTGAATCAAGGAACTAAATACTGAAAAAAGAGCCAATGTGTCATAGATCCTCTGCACAGCATCTTCCCGGTATACACAGAAGAGCCATCACCAGTTCTAGCACTGGTCTTACTCACAGACTACGTACGGTAGTAAGAACACTGGATTCGACATCAAAAGAACTGAATTCTCATTCTAACTCTCCAACTCATTAACCAGTTGACCTTAGTCAAATCATTCACTTCTCTAGGCCTTATTTTACTTATCCAGAGTGAAAGTGCCACTGATATCAATCTCCTGGGGCTGTATCCATATATGTAAGATATAAGCACAGTAAGCTGCGGCCTAAACAGTGTGTTGCAATAGGCCCTCTGCCACCCAACCCCTCCGCTACATGCTTAGACAAATGTTAATGTTATGTACATTAAAAAAAAAAAAAAAAAAAAAAAAAACTTACACGTAAAGTCGTGAACTTTAAATTCCAGGAAGACCAGCAGCGGCTGGGCATGCTATGGTGGTGGTAGCTGGCACCGCAGAAACGAGGAGAACCAAGGGGACCAGGGCCTGGCCTCCGCGCGGGGTGGAGCAGGTGGCTGTGTGAGCTGTCCCTGTCCGGGCATGGACAACCTGGACTACCGGCCCAGCAGCCGCATCTTGCTGGCGATGAGCAAGTGCAACCCCGGGTGTGAGCCGAGGGAGCGCTTCTCACCCTTCAGGGTGGTGCCGGTGCCGGACAAGAACAGCAAGGAGTCCGAAGGCATGCTCTTGGACAAGTTTGAGTTCAGCTCGCCGACCCGCAGGGCCGTGGAGGAGATACACAACCAGCGCCTCAGCCCCTATGGCACCAAGCCCAGGAAGGTGCGTGTCGCCACGTTAGCGTGACCACCGGAGTGCTGGTGGCAGCCGGAGACTGGCCTCTCTAGCCTCCCTTCACCAGAAGCTGTGCTGGCTGGGGTAGGGGTGGTACTTCCGCTCCCGGGGCAATGAGAGAATGCCTCGCAGTCTGTGCGCAGGAGTAGGGAGGAGGCGCTGCGAGTGGTTTTTTTCAGGATGCCCTGTGCCATGGCGACTCCCTGCTGTGGAGTTTGGGGGAAGCAGAAGGAACATTGCCCCCTGCTCAGACCAGGCAGCCCCCACCAAGCAGCCGTGGCAACTCTGGCTTCATGGTTGCAGTGGCTGGGCCTTCCCCTACTCCCGCCGTCACTAATCAGGAACTTTGGATTCCACTACCCAGAGGTGGTCCTGGCCTACTTTGAGTACTTCTTTGGCTCTCCTCTCTAGGAACCCCCGGTTTACCATGTATAAAAACATAATACTGCTTTTTCTCAGGTTGGTATGGAGCTTAACAACTTGATGGAAAGTACGTTAAACTGCCGCACCCTGGCATTGCGCTTTTTCCCAGTACCAAAGTATGCATATATATAATTTTTAAGTACAGGTAATTAAAACTGCCACTATTTGGGGGGAAAAGACACTTTAAATTCCAGGAAATGCAAGTCATTGACTAATTAGTAATACGATGTAACTAACTGGTATCCTATTTTCCCCAAATATATCCAGTGTAGTGTCTACCCTGACAGAGAACTCAGATATAGAATGAACTAAGTAGACCCACCACTTGGGGGTGAAATAGAAGTGTGCACTGGGCCAGAAAGAAAATACTAAAATTGATCTGAGAAAGAATGTAAAAAATCAAGCTGGGATACTGAATCTAAAATTATTCTTCCAAGCTGGTAACATTTAGGATGTTAACTGTGTAATATTGAGGAATAGTGATCTGAACTTTGTCATTGGTACCTCCTGGCCACTAGGGGGAGCCAGCAATGTTTTGCTGGCTCCCTTAGTCAATTCTGTGCTTTTTGAAGAGCAGGAATTATTTTGATTTTGCATAGTCACAAGAACTTTGTCATCAAATTATTCCTCTGGAATAGAGAAGGACAGGATAGCAGTTCCATTTCCTGGAAAGAAAAATAATACAGAACAAAAATTCAAGGATTAGCAATCAGATATGCTGAGCATAACTACCCTTAAAAACTCATTCGGTAATCAGTGCATTGAAATAGAGCAAGTAATATAGAATGATGTCTTCAGGTAATGCACATATTTATTTTTAAACTTGATATCCTATAATTATTTGGCCCAGACATGGACACACATCTTGAATATGCCTTTGTTTTTGTTACAACTGGTAAGTCCAGAGCCTGATATAGACTGCTATAATGTGTGCTTTTCTTTTTCTCCAAGTGTGTGTGTGTGTACTATATACTATTTCACACATGCAAAAATAAATAACATATATGTAAATACTGAAGCATATTAATGGAAAAAATAAGCTCAGTATCAACTAGAACATACCTTTAAACTATGCTGGCTTCTTCCCAAACCAAATTGCCTGTTTCCATCCATACTGATTCACTACGTGAATATTGCATTTATCATTTCACTGCTTTTTAAAAACTAGTTTTAATCACACATATATACACTCAATGATATATATTTTAGAATTTTTATTCTTGAGTTTCATCAAAAGTATACCATACTATATGTTGTTTTTGTGACTTTTTTTTAAATCGTCAACAATATGTTTCAGTGATTCATCCATTTTTTCCATGTCAGTGACGTTCATTCTCACTGGTGAATAGTATTCCATGGTGGACTATACCACACAGTATTTAATTGCTATCTCCTTATTGGACATTTGGGCTGTTTCCACTTTTTGCTCTTATAATCAGTTAACACTACTGCTATGAATATTCTTGCTTAAGCCCCTTGGAACACGAGACAAGAGTTTCTCAAGGGCATACACCTAGGAAGACAATTTCTGGATCATAGGTTGTCTGCATCTTCAACTTCCAAGTACTAATTGTATCCAAATTTGTGAATCCACTTTATACTTCTAACAATGTATGAAGGTTCTCATTGTTCCACATCCTTACCCAGATTGGCATTGTCAGACTTCATTTTTTTAAAGTCTATTTTTGAGGAGGGGTTGGGGAGAGTGAGTGGGGGAGTGGGGGGAGGGATGGGACAGAGGATCTGGTGTGAACGTGGTGAGAATGTGGTGCTCAAACTCATGAACGGCAAGATCATGACCTGAGCAAAAGTCATACGCTTCACCAACTGAGCCACCCAGGTGCCCTGGCATTGTCAGACTTCTTAATTTCACCAGTTAAATGGTTCTAATTGGTTCCTTGATGAAGTCATAGTTTGCATAATAAGGATGAACTTCTTTTCAAATGCTTATTGACCATTTTTATTTCTCCTTCCTAGAAATGCTTGTTCACATTCTTTCTCCAGTTTTCTATTGAATTGTTATTTCCTTAATGATTTGCAAGAACTTTTATATATTCTTTATTCTAATCTCTTGTCTGTCATATATGTTGAAAATAAATTCTCCCAGATTTTGGCTTGGTCTTTTCACTTTCTTTATAGGTCTTTTGATGTCAGGGGAACTTTTAAAGTAATCACACTACCATCTTTTTTTTTAATGGTCATTAATTAAAATAGTCTGGGTTTTTTTTTAAGTTTATTTATTTTGAGAGAAAGAAAGAGAGCACACACATGCACAGGTAGGAGAGAGGCAGAGAGAAAACTGAGCAGGCTCCAGGTTGTCAGCTGTAGCACAGAGCCCTACATGGGGCTCAAATTCATGAACCAGGAGTACATGATCTGAGCCAAGATCAAGAGTCACACACTTAACCAGCTGAGCCACCCAGGCACCCCTAGAATAGTCTATTTTTTAACTAGTTAGTTAAAATGATCTGAGGTTTTTTTCTGAAGTTTTTCTAGTTTTGCCTTTTACATTTAAGTATTTCATCAATCTAGAATTGATTTTGGGGTAGGGAGTAAGGTCAGGATAGGTTTTTTTTCTCATGTATTAAGCATTTGTCCCAGCCTCACTTGTTTCTAATGATCTACATCATCCTTCTCTCATATATTTTCATTACATTTTCTCTTTAATTATGACATATAAAAATGCAATTGCATTTTTAAAATAGGTTTTATATCCAGCCACCTAGCTAAATGCTCTTATTAATTCTAATAAATTATCTGTGCATTACTTAAGGTTTCCTTATATAGATGACAATCATATCATCTATATAATTAGTTGTGCATGTTTTTTCTATAGTAGGCTAAATAAGGGTTTTATTCAAAGATGTCAAAGATGTCAACATCCCAATCCCCAGAACCTGTTAATATGTTACCTTACATTGTAAAAGAGACTTTGCAGATGTGATTAAGTAAAAGATCTTGAGGATGGGGAGATTATTCTTGTGGGCTCAAATAATCATCAGTGTCCTTATAAGAAGGCAGAGAGAGATCGTATTACAGTAGTAGGAGATGTAACAAAGAAAGCAAGAAACTGTAGTGGGGTCAGGGAAGGGTCATGAGCAAAGAAGTGCAGATCTCTAGAAGCTGAGAAAGACAAGGAAACAGATTCCCCACTCAGAGCCTCCAGAAGGAGCCAGCCTGCCAACACCTTGACTTCAGCCCAGTAAGACTGATTTGTACTTCTCACCTCCAGAACTAAAAGGTAATAAGTGATTATTGTTTTAAGCTACTAAATTTGTGGTAATTTGTTAAAGCAGCCACAGAAAACTAATATACTTTCCAACCTTTTTTATTTCTTTTTCTTGCCTTAATACTTTGGCTAAAAATTCTAATAATTTTTTTTTTCTGATTACATGATTTTCTTACAGATTCTTAAATACGATAGGAAGAAAAGCTCATAAGACTCTCGACATTTTCAGATTTATCAACCATAAGAAATTTCCAAAAAAAGTATCTAAATTCTTTCTAAAGTCTTTAATTAAAGCTGGAACATGTTGTTTCAAATATTACAGGCACACTGTTTTTAATGATAGCTGCTTAATTCTCATGAGTATAATAATGCTCTGATTTATATATATTCTTTCTTTATGATTGATTGATATCTTCTTTATCTCTGGAAAGTTCTGAGGCATCAAAATTGTTGCAAAGGAAGACTAAAAATAACAACAAGAGCCTAGCCTTCTAAGGAAGAAAGAAAATAGATGTTCCAGGTGCCCGAAATGAGTAGTGGCTCAGTGGGAATTCTGAAAACATTGTCACTTTGGAGAACTTAATTTGCAAGTTAAAGATTGATTTCCCTATCAATCAAATACAAGAGTATCTTTATAGGTGTATGAATAGCCATAATTATTAATAGCAATAGGGTATCATGAAGAAGTGGGAGTCAACTGTAACTGACATGTGTTCAGTGAAATTTGGAGAATTTCTATCAAAATGCAGCCTTTATCACATGGTTTATAGAGTAATAATTTCAGTATGTAAGCCTGGTCACTTATTCATCAAATTCATAACTTTACTTTTAAACACTCAACAGAAAAATACAGGAAAAAGCTGTAGTTCACTCATGTTTTTATGATTTTTTAATACCATAATTATCGTCTTCCTGAGGAAAACTATTATAATATTTTTCCATGATTGAAACAAATCTATAGGTCTCCCTAGCAAGAATTGTTTAATAAGTAGATTGTAAACTCTGATCCACAGAAGTTTTATGATAAGACAATAAAATCAAGAAGAAGAAGGAGTTGTACTTACTTCCTTAACAGGGACCAAAGTCATCATAAAGTTGTAAACTCTGACTCTAAGGAGGAATACCCTGAAAAGATTATTTTGTACTCCCTAAAATCTGAGTAAGTTTTGCTAACCACTTTCAGATTTTTTGTAATCCCTGTTGCCTATCCTTGTCTTGTGTGATAAGAGCTGACTTCTTTGGTTTTTATAGCAGTTAGTTCAGCTCATTCATATTTTTGGAGATACACACCCATAGCTCCAAATCCATTATTTGCTTTCCTCATAAGCTGTACCTTTTTTCTACTGACTTATTCCTGAAGAGGAAGCTCATTCCACTGGACTTTTTTCTATAAAGGAAACCATCAACACAAAGAAAATTTATTTGCCTCAGGAAGTATTTTTATATATTGACCACATGCTGCTTTAACCTCACATCCTGGCTCTCTCCCACACCAACTTGTACTGTGATGCATAAAATCAAAATAGAAGAAAAGACACACAAAGTTTTTACCTTGAAATGTACCATTTACCCTTTTCTCAAGATTGAATGTAGAATCATCAGTGGGAAGATTAAAGAAATCTTTTCATGAACCTGATACAGATAAGTGAAACACTCTCCTGATTTTATCTGTTGGCTCAATCTGACTTTTGAGGCCCCAGCTCTGATGGTCTAAGCAAAATAGAAAATAGGAGGTAATGATGTAATTGCTTAGACATAGCTCTGATGTAAGCCTCAAGAAAGAGCAGTAATAATAATTATTATTATTATTAATAGCTACTTATCTTATAATGTAATATGAACCAGTCATTTAGAACACTTCATATACTGATATTCGTGTGATCCTCATAACAATTCTATGAGTTGGATACCAATAAAAAATTGAGACAGAGATTAAATAAAATGCCCGAAGTCACATAACTGTAAACTATGCTGGCTCTTGAAATTTCTTAAAATTTTCATATTATCCAGTTAGCTCACCAGGAAAGGAGACTAGGCAGAGACTTAATGTAGAACCCTAAGTGGAAGTTGATTACCAATTCCACTAATCATTGCAGTGGTAGTTAAGAGCCTGGGTGGAGGCCACATCCAGTGAAGAGTACATATGCAGAATAGTACAGTATACTTTAAGAGGAATACATGAGAAATATAATACATGGTTTCTACCATCCCAAGTTTTATATTCTAAAGGCAAACTCAGTCACATGGAACAATTAAGTACTAATTCAACCCAGTACATATTTATTCTATTCAATTCAACAGACAGTTGCTTGAGCTTTGCTCAGTATTACAAACTAACTAAAGATGCCAAAATCAGGATCTTCATTCAAGAAGAAAGATGAAGGAGGAGGCATGAGATCTATTTGAAGGATCTCAAGATTGAGTGAAGGGAAAAGCAGGGTTAATTCAGCCATTAAAAATTCAATGTGGTCAATGCACTCAGGCACTAGGTGCCTAAGAATATGTGACTGACATTTTCTAGAAGACCAAGGAATTCTTGCCAGGAAAGATAATGCTTAAGCTAAATCTTAAAGAATACATCTTTAATATTCTATGAATGAAACATTTCTCATTTGAAAACATATTTTCATTCCTAAATAAAACCTTTGACTGTATTTGGCATTTCCTTGGTACATCATAGATATGCAACCCTGAGAGCGTAGCCCATTCATAGACACAATTAAACTTTCTATGTTGCAAATCTGTCTAACGTGGAGCATGGCATTTGGAAAATCAATTTAGTAAAAGGCCAGCTGCCAGAGCAATGGACTCATGTGTCTTCACACCAGTAGCCTTCTGCTGGCTAATACAAAAGCTATGTCAATGACTAGATCAATGCCATTAAAAAAGAGATTTTTCAAGTTTAATCCATTGCAATACCTTATTTTCACACATTTAAAGAATGTAAAGTTTAGAAATATATTGTAGGTTCTTGTCATTATATTTTTTGAAGTAAGATCAAGATCCGTTATTTTGACACATACATCTAAAGTGCTCTACTTCAGAAGCATTCATTCTTTCACTACATCCTTACTGAACACGCATTCAGAGCCAAGTACTATTGTGGGCATGAAGTATAATAGCAGTTCACAAGGCAAGTAAGAGTCTAGTTTCAGAAAGGCTATACTCCAATGGAGAAAGACCAACAATAGCTATGTGAATAAATAGGCTAAATTTAGATAAGAATTAGAAGATAGATAAGTGCTATAAAGAAGATGAATAAAACAGGATGGTGGGTCAGGGGATGAATTGGGGGCTATAGGAGAAGCTATTTTAGCTAGGATGGTCCCAAGAGCCCTCTCTGAAAATATGACATATTAATCTAAGAAAATTTTTACCTGAAAAAGTGCCAACCAAGAAAAATCTAGTTGGGAAAATTTCAGGCAATGGGAACAGCAAGTACAAAGCCTCAGAGACAGAGGTGATCTTGGAGTGCTTAAGTAACAAAGGAAAACCAGAGGGGCTGAAAAATAGTGAAAAAGAATGAGGGGGGTCAGAGACGAAGACAGTTTAGGCATGTCACAGAGGACTTTGGAAAATAAGAAGTTTGGATTTTCTTCCAATTGGCATAGAAAGCCATTGGGAGGTATAAGTAAGGTAATGACATGATTTGATATAAACTTTTGAAGAACTGTTCCAGTTACTGTGAAGAAAATTGACCATAAGAGGAAAGAATGAAAGCAGGAAAATCACTTAAGAGGCAAGTACAGTTGGGCAAATAAGACATGACAGACAGTAGGTCAGACTAGAGTGGAAGGAGCTAGTGACATATGATCACATACATGATGCATTTTGGAAGAAGAGCTAGCAACATACTTGTAAATTGGGTTTGGGATTGGGAGATGATAAAGATAAGACTTGGAAAGAAACAAAAAAATAATTGGAAGAGGGAAGAATAAAGAGTATCTTTTGCCATGTTAAGTTGGTAATGCCTAATGCATTTCTGAGTGAAGATACTAAATAAGCTTCCGGTATATGATTCTAGAATTCAGAGGGAAGATATAGAAAAAGGGGTTTATATTTGGGAGTTATGATCATACAGATAGTATTTGAATGCAGGGAAAACATAGAGAAAGGAAAAGGGGACACACAGAGACTCCTGTGGTCCCCAACATTTAAAGATCTGCAGAAGAGAAAGAGAAGCAAGGGAAATTAAGAAAGAGCCTCAGTGAGGGAACAAGAAACTTAGTAGCTATGGTACCAGGAAGGCTCACAGAACAGTCAAAAGGAGCATCTTGTTCATGGTTACTGTGAAGTTAAGAAAGATGAGGACAAGTACTTGATTCAAGGATATGGTGAATTACAGGGCCCTGGTGACCTTGATAAGACGATTTCAGAAGTTTGGTGTCAATGAAAGCTTAATTAGTGGCATATACCAGTTAGCTATTGCTATGTAACAACTACCACAAAACTCAATGGCCTAAAATAACAACTATTATTTCTCACAAATTTATGGTCAGCTAATAGCTCTGTTAATCTGGACCAGTCTCAGCTGATCTCAGCTGGGTTAGCTCATGTAACCAGCGTGGTATCTTAGGGGTCAGCTGCTCTAAAATAGCCTCACCTGAAATGATGACTCATCACAGTTTTTGCAGGGTCTCTGAACCTCCCAAAGGACAGTCCTGGTTTGTTTTAGAATGGTGGCAGGGTTCCAGGAAAAAGGGCAGAAAGGCACAAGGTATCCTGAAAACTTGACTGCACATTGGCACTTCATTATCTCCTCCACATCTTATTAGCAAAAGCAAGTCTAAGTCCAACCCAGAACCAGAGTAGGTGATGACTAGGAAGTTAGAGACCAAAGTGCACGGATACAGGGAAGCTATTAGAGCCCGCAATGCAGCTAAGTTACTGTGTATTATGGCAAGAGGGTTGAGAAGAAAATAGAAGAGGGCATAGAGACAGTCGTAACAGTTTTGAAGAATTTTGCTATAAAAAGGAACAGACAGATGCCATACCTGAGATGCTGTGGAGTCAAGGACATTATTTTGTTCATCTACTAAATTTTCATTTTTTAAGATGAAAAATGAGATATGAGAGTTTGCTCACAAACTGACTGGAATAATTCAGGAGAGAGGGAATTCAGGAGAGAAAAAGATACTTGTTGTAACAAAGTCCAAGAGTAGATAGGCTAAAATCAGAGTGGTGCATACCTGTCTCCTTCATGTTAAATTAGATGTTCGTTTCAGAATTCTTAAGGATTAAAAAAACTTCACCAGCTCAGGAAAATCTTATTTAAAAAGAAAAAAAAAAAGGACTTGCTTACAAATCAAATTTACACACAGAACTGTTCGTACCAGGGGAGTTTATTTCTATGAAATAAAGCTGTTGTAAGATAAAGACAAGTTCAGAAGAGGAATCACCTGGGATCAATGTCTTCATTCCAGAAATCAAAATTTTCCACAATGGTTTGCAATCTTAGTGATGTAAACTGTATCCTTACAGCAGTCACTCTCCCATGTAAAATACTGGTTTGACTTCATTGTTTAAAAGTGCCTTGTTGGGATGCCCGGGCAGCTTAGTCATTAAGTGCCAGATACTTAATTTTGGCCTAGGTCATGATACCAGCATCGTGGGATTGAGCCTCACCTCAGGCTCTGCATGGAGCCTGTTCACGATTCTCTCTCTCTCTCCCTCTGCCTCTCTCCCACACTCATGCTTACTCTCTCTAAAATAATTAATAATAATATTAATAATAATTAATAAAGTGCATTATTACTATACTTCTAGAGTGTTACATTTTGAATGTGCAATATTGTAACATCTTTTATTTCATTAATCACTTGAGGAATTGAAATAGCCATTCAGTTAAAGATTGCTTAAGTTTACAAACCACTGCATGCATGAAAAATTCATCAGCTCACTATCAATAGCTGTTGAACTAATTACCTTTGACCTAGGTCAAATGTCTTGGAGCGCCTAATACTATTTAGGCAAATTAGCACAATGGAGATGATTGGAGAAGAAAAAGTCACAAAATTAATTAAAGTCTGAGTTTATCGTGCTGTTTTTGCAAAATTTTAGCCATTAAACTTCAGACTTAGGGGGAGCTGTGCGTGGCTGACAATGAAAACAATGTGTATAGTGGCTATCTCAAAATCAGAAGCCCTCTTTCATTCAAACCAGGTACTGATCTCACTGGGAACTCCAGCTGACTAAATATTTAAAAACTGAACTTTTTATGTCAATTTTTAGGTCTTTACTTTCACAATAGTTAAAGCTAATACACCATGACTCCTAGGTCAAGGACAGAAGCTTCCTAATTTCAAAAACCCTTCTGCAAATCCTCTCTCTATATGATTTCATTCTGTATATTGCCTCAGGCTTCCTCCTGAGAGGATCCTAACAGGACAGGATCATGAGCAATTAAACACAGAATGGGCTACTTTAAAGAATTCTTGACTTCTGTCTTCCATTAAAGAAAGCATTTCAAAATCAAAATTGTCCCAATATTCATCATCTGGTTTAGAAATGCCTAATTGTACTGAAGCCATTAACAAGGATGAACAGGTAGAAGATACATAGTGGAAGACACAGATATAGACATGTAGATAGATAGATATAGATAGATAGATATATAGATAGGCAGTCATCACAAAGAGACCAATCAACAAGTAGAAGCACACAGAGCAAAAAGGAGAGCCCGCTGAGCAGACTAAAAGCAGATAGAAATAAAACAAGTTTAAATAACTTTGGTACATGCCAGAAGGTATATCACCTGAGCTAGATCTTAAAGGGATGGATAGGAATCAGAAAAGTATAACAGAAGACTTTAAGGTGAAGCAAAGCCTAAGTCCCAAGGCATACAATATTGTAATATCTATAGGAAAAGTACAAGCAGTAAGTCTAGAGTGGTTAATAGACCAGGTCATGGAGAACCTGGTTTGCTATGTCTGAACTTTATCCAGTAGGTAATGATAATCCTTTTCAGATTTTAAAAATTTTTTTTTCTTTTAACGTTTTTATTTATTTTTGGGACAGAGAGAGACAGAGCATGAACGGGGGAGGGTCAGAGAGAGAGGGAGACACAGAATCGGAAACAGGCTCCAGGCTCCGAGCCATCAGCCCAGAGCCTGACGCGGGGCTCGAACTCACAGACCGCGAGATCGTGACCTGGCTGAAGTCGGACGCTTAACCGACTGCGCCACCCAGGCGCCCCAATCCTTTTCAGATTTTTAAGCACAGGTGTGACATGAATTGAAGGGATCGAGACTGAAGACTGAGAAATCAGTAAGAAGTATTGTATGAATATATGAAGAGGAAGGACCATACAGAAAAAAAAAAAACTATATTGTAAAGTAAAATGTGTAGGATTTAGCAGATATATGGAAATACAGGTAATTCTATGGAAAGAATTCTATGGCAAGAAGGGTGGTTACTGCAAGATGTAACACCAGTAGAACAATGCCATGATAAATAGGCCTGGCAGATAAACTAGCTCTCAGCTCTGGAAATTTTGACATCCTTCCCCAGCAAGCAGACATCCACATGGAGATGATCTCAAGATCCTGAAACAGAGCCTCAAGCAGATACGCAGCCAGTTTGCACCATTAGAGAAAAACTAGGACACTTTATTTGTGGAAATATCAGAGAGTATACAAATGAAGCACATCTTGGGACCTTCTGAAAAAATAAAATGACATCAACCTACTAGGGTAATTTGACATCAACCTACTAGGGTGATTAGTTACCACAACCACATCCATATCTGCAGATTGTAGGTAAAAATATGTAACCTTTCAGTTTGAGGTAGCCTGTTCTTTGGCCAGATCAAGTAGGCTGAAAATAAAACCACTAATCTTCACGCTCAGCTTTTGCTATTGTCAAAATCAGACTAAACACATTTGACAACTTCAATTCCAATTTCTCCTCACCAGTGAAACCCAATATTTGTGTTTCAACTCTTCCTTTAAACTTTTCCACTAACTTTTGGTTGCTTTGAGGTAGCTAATTAATTAAAGCCATTTAGGAAATTGTTAACTGAGAAATGGATGGATTTAGGGTCAGGATTATGATGGTTTGAGTGGCATTGGGAATACTAATAACTGAAATATATCCAATAAGCCCATTTACTATTGCTGTTCAAATATGGTGAAACTCTGTAAATGCAGCCCACAAATATTTAAACCAATATTTTATAAGATCTCATTTATGAGAAAAGACTCTTCCAAGGCTGTAAAAAGATCCAATGTTTTACCTGGAAGACAGAACTTCAATAACAGAGCTTATTACATAATCTGAAATCTAGTACCTCTCCAGAAAGCTTTAAAAGATGCAGTTCTAACGTATTTTTCAGCTCTCCTGGGTAGAAGGATAAACTGATTTTTTTTATTTTTTAAAATTTGTTTTAATGTTTATTTTTATTTTTGAGAGAGAGAGAGAGAGAGAGAGAGAGAGAGAAAGAGAGAGAGCAGGGGGAGGGGCACAGAGAGAGGGAGACACAGAATCCGAAATAGGATCCAGGCTCCAAGTTGTCAGCACAGAGCCAGATGTGGGGCTCAAACCCATGGACCGGACCATGAGATCAGGACCTAGGCCAAAGTCGGACACTTAACCGACTGAGCCACCCAGGCGCCCCTGATTTTTAAATTTTTATTTGTGAAATCTCTGCATCTATATCATCACATTAAATATTAGTGGCCTGCTCCTATAACTCTTATAAAGCTACTTCCTAGAATAAAACAGACAACTACCGATGTTATAGCTGTAAGATCTGCTCTCTAATAGAAAAGGAAACATCTCACAAAGGCTGAGATCAAATCCCTTTAATGGGCTATCAACTTGCCGGGAGGAGATCTATTCCAAGCATAAACACAACCCACCAGAGATAGTCTTTTTATGATACTCTTAAATGCCTAATAGGTGTTCAACATTGCTGTGAACTTGTGAACCCAGAAGGGATTTAGTGGTATTTATAAGTATGTTGCCATATAGTACAACACACACACACACACACACACACACACACACACTGAATGCAGGCATAGTCAGCTACCTATACAGTATCATAGGTCCTAAATAAAGGTTTTTAAAATTTACAACTTGAAAAAAAAAAAAACTACAAAATGGATTATAGTGACTGTGCAAAATCAATAGTGAGCCACTTTAACACGAAAAGGTTTAAGAACTGAATGGCATTCTATTTTGTGCTGTTGAATTTTTAGTTAGATGTGTATTTTACTGTCTTCATTTAAGAACCCTACATAATAAACTTATTCCTCAACAGTATACATTCTTCATAATATTGATATTTTAAAAAGCATTCCAATTTTGAAAGTGCTGGTTGGCATCCTTTGTTAGGCCCCAGGACTATAGCAATTTCACAACTTCCCAAGCAGGCATTTAAATTCTCATACTTAAGTAAAAAAAAAAAAAAAAAAAAAAAAAAAAAAAAAAAAAATCTGTATTTATGTAGCAAATATTATCTTGAAGAAACCTTTTTAAAGGCAGAATTTCTTGGGGTGCCTGGGTGGCGCAGTCGGTTAAGCGTCCAACTTCAGCCAGGTCACGATCTCACGGTCCGGGAGTTCGAACCCCGCATCGGGCTCTGGGCTGATGGCTCAGAGCCTGGAGCCTGTTTCCGATTGTGTCTCCCTCTCTCTCTCCCCTCCCCTGTTCATGCTCTGTCTCTCTCTGTCCCAAAAATAAATAAACGTTGGAAAAAAAAAAAGCAGAATTTCTTAATTAGTTACAATGTAGTTAATAAATGGCAACTTGGCCAGTTAAGTAAAATATATAATAAATCCTTAAATATGGTGAATCCTTTGGTAAATTGAAAAAAAAGATCCTTTAATATATATGCTTTGTAAGTGAAGATTTAGTGTATGAGATTTTTTAAAGCGAGGCAGATTTATATACATTGTTGTGGAGGAAGTAGCAATTCTTATGACATGAGTTGGGACTTTGCTGGGATTGCTCTATCTTTTTAACCACGAGTAGGTAGCTTTAAAAAAAAATTGCTTCTATGATAGCTGACCATTCCTACATTCCTCCTTCTAGTTACCTCAAATATCCTTGTACCAGGAGTCATTTTTATCTATAAACAATAGAACCCACTCCATCCAAGATATAGAGTAAAATAATATATTGAAGGTTATGGGGTTACTTGTAAAATATCAGGGAATCCTGGAGATATTTGTTTTGCAGACTACACAGCCAGGAAGAATAGTTCAATTACTTACAAAGTGTTCTGGCAAAGGTTCTACTATTGCCATCATGGCCATGGATTTTGTACTGCCCACCCAGAGCATGGAACTATACCCCTAGAACATGTGTGTGTGTTCATGTGTGCGTGTGTATGTTACTTCTGAGAGCTCATTGTCTCTCCTTTATTCTCACATGAATTACTTCTCTATGTGTGACCTCTTCATGTCATTCTCTCCCGAAATACTTTCCCAAGTGCGTTCTCCTTAGACTTCATTTTAGGTCTAATGTTAAGTAGGAAGCCTTTCTGTCCTCTGACTTAGAATGATATATCATTAGGTGAGAAATTTTAGGAGGGGTATTCAGAAGGTGCTAGGAAGACCATAAATAAGATAAATGTTCACTATGGTTTCTGCCTACCATCAATAAATCCCAGTTTTCTATGCCTAAACTTCCAAACATTAACAACCACCACAACAAATATTTACATTATTTATATTTTTATATTTATATTTACCTAATGCACCCATTTTTTAATGTTTATTTATTTATTTTGAGAGACAGCACAAGCAGGGGAGGGGCAGAGAGAGCAAAGGAGAAAGAGAATCCCAAGCATCTCCACACTATCAGCACAGAGCCTGACACCGGGCTCCATCTCACAAATCATGAGATCATAACCTAAGCAGAAATCAAGAGTCAGACCGTTAACTGAGCCACGCAGGTGCCCTTGCACTTATTTATTTATTTATTTATTTACTTTTAATGAAAGTGCACTTGCTGTTTCCCCAGAAGGGGAACTATCCACATCACTGGTTGCTGCATCAACTCCAAGTCTGGAACCAAATGACCTCATCCTAATAGCTTGCAACAAATAGATGAGATTGAGAAGTCAACCATCACCACAGGGATAATAAAATTAAATAGGTAAAATAGCAAAGGAATCAAATAAACAGGGGTAAATCAGTTAGCACGTAATTCCTAAACATTTAACAGTAGACTCCTATGAGCAAAGATTTTTCTCTGCTACATTCAGCAGTGATGCTAGTCAAATAAGGGATGCCACCATCATCTGCCACCACAGCCACTTTATTTGATAGCACACTGAGCAAGCACTGGTTTGGCTGGGAAAATCCTATGGATGAAATGGTCTTTCATGCATACCTGATTATCAAGAGCCTCTTCCATAGTGGAGGGTATATGCTAGATGTTCAAATATTCTCACACTACCTAATCTGAAAGAATAACCCACATATTTTTCCTCCAGATCTTCTTTTCATTAACCCTCCTATCTGTTGACTCAATGCTCCTGGGTTGTCCAGCCAAAGCATTAGCATCTCCCCATGAATCATTGCAAATTCATACCTCAAGTATCTGTTCTTCTAGATGAAATGAACATGAGGCATACTATTCAACCAGCTATACACTGGGAACATTTCCCTTGCCTCAAGTCTTCAGACCCTCCTCAAAGTGCGGCTACCATGCCGCAGCAGTCCACTTTCAGCTATTGCCAACATAGTGTTAATGAATCTACTTCTAATTTTTGCCTTCTTCAGTCAAAGGTCACTGGCATAGGATGATGATGGAGTGGTAGGATTTTGAAAGAGTGCATGGGAGGGAGGGAGAGAGAGAAAGAGAGACAGAGAGAGAGAATCCTAAGCAGGCTCTGCACTTGCAGAGCCTGATGCAGAGTTCAAACTCATGAACTGTGAAACCATGTTGTGAGATCATGACCTGAGCCAAACTCAAGAGTCAGAAGCTTAACCAACTGAGCCACAGGGGTGCCACAGGTGTGCTAAGAATGTAAACCACTTGCTAATGGAATTTACTTTCCGCCATGTTTCAGCATAGACTGGTTTGCCAGGGAAAGTACCAGTTCATTCAAAATGTCCCAAGAGAGTAGAATAACTGCTACTCCCTGGACTGCTTGTCCTTTCAGCATGATGACATCGGTGTAGTTAAGATACAAAATGCCCTGTGAAATGGTGAGAAAGTCATAGTGCCTGAAGACTACCTTTTCTTCATGAATCTAAAGAGTTAACGTGGCCCTAAGACCAGAAGAGGAAAACGTATTGGTTTCCTTATAAAAGAAAACTGCCTCTGTTGTTCTCTGCATATTGGAATAGATAAAAATCGAGAGCTGTACAGTAGATGCCACAGACTTTCCTAATTTGTTCCAATAAAGAGATAACATCTGAAGCAGCAACTGAAAATTAGTCACTGAATAAACTGATGAAATCATGTCACATTTTTCAAGACCAGTATATCTTCCAAATGGCCAAACAGATAAGTTAAATGAAGTTTGCATTGATTAGTATTGGCTTAAAGTCAGTGTCTAAGGCACCAGACACAGTTACCCTATAAAGGAAAGCAAGTTTGGGGAAAGTTAGGAGGCAGATTTCAGCAAAGTCTTACGATATTATCACAGAACCTTTCCTCAAGCATACAATCCTTCCCTTTTTCTTGCTTTCTTTCTTTTTTTTTTTTTTCCCAGAGTGTCTGCTTTTGTAAACTGACTTAGTTCTTGGAATTCAAGAATTCCTATGACTCTCCATCATGGTGGCCCAAGACAAGCTCCTTTTTAACACACCTAGAATCTGTATTTTGTTTCTTTGTTTGCTTATTTTTGGTTTTCCAGTTCATGTAAGATTTTAGTAAGCTACCTATTTCAATCCCAGTGAACCCAAAACCAATCAGGCACCCCCAAATATGCTTAAAGGTCATATAATTCTGGTTATGACTCTACTTTTGCTGCCAGTAATGGAAACTATGACTGCCTCTGCCACTCTGGGATCCATCATTCCCACTGAAATCACCGAGGCCATTTCAATTCTGCTCCTACCACTCAAACAAGTTATTTAATTGCTCTGTTAAAATTACTGGTATTTTCTGTAGTTGCTTTTTCTTGCTTCCTATTTCCATAATATCTTAACGGTCATGATGAAGAAAGTGAAATATTGGGGCACCTGGGTGGCTCAGTTGGTTAAGGGAACTGAATTCAGCTCAGGTCGTGATCTCATGATCTCATGGTTCATGGGTTCAACCCCCACATTGGGTCCTGTGCTGACAGCTCCCAGAGGCTGGAGCCTGCTTTAGATTCTGTGTTTCCCTCTCCCTGTCCCACCCCTGCTCATACTCTGTCTCTCAAAAATGAAAAAATGAAAAAAAGTTTTTTAAAGAAAAAAAAACCATACTAAGTATTTAAAACCATGCCGGGTAAAAAGTCAGCTATTACTATTGTTACTTTTTCCTTTGAATTTTTTTTCTTTTTTTAGAAAATAGTTTAAATATGATTGTGTATGACACCCTATATAAACTGACTGCAAGATTCTATTAATATTGTTTAGTTTAATATAAACTATTTTCTTATTAAATAAAAATATAATTTCCTTGTCCAGATTGATATTACTCTGTCTGCATAGTAGATGTCCTGGAGCACCAGGGAGTCCTCATGTTTCCAATTTACTTGATATGTACATATAGGGTCATGGTTAACAACCCAATTCTTACAGAATTCATTGGTAATGATTTTTGTTTTTCCCTCAGATAGGTAGATCTCTCTAAGAGGTTCACAAGAGATGTCATAAAGCATAGTGGCTTTACAAAGACCAGAGATCACATCCCACCTCTGCCACTTACCGGCTGTTGTTCATTCAGCAAGTTTCTTAAACTCTTTCAACTTTATCATGTGAGGATTGAATTTTATTATATGTAAAATGCTCAGCAAAGAACCACTCAAACAATGGTAACTCTTAACACCATTAACAGCAACACAAAATCGCTTTTGTTATTTATTATTCATATGGTTATAGTGAATGTCCTTTAAAACAAATTATAAACAATTGAGTAAAGACAAGGTGAAACTAACAGTTTTAGAGTATTACATTGGGTGGCTTTACATCACACATAAAAGTGTCTTAGTCCACAGCAGTAATTGATGTTCTTTATTCACAAAGGGAGAAAACAACATATTTCACTCACACCTCACTAGGTCTGAGTTACGGAGGCATTCATTATTTTAATAGTAACTCCCACTCCTCACTACCATCCATAAAGTGTTTTCTCACCTTGCACCCTTGACAACGTGAAAAGTGCATATACAGCTTCCGCATGCAACACAGCAATTAGGATAATGATCTTTCCATGTCCAGGGCATTGGACTGCCCCTTACATGATCCCCTTTTAGTTGGCTAGGAAGGTTTGCCATAGAGTGCTATTTAAAAAGGCTCTTTCCTGTGAAAGTTCCAGAAAGAAATTGTTGAAAAACACTGCTGGAAATTGAGCTTGCATCTGTTTTACCAAAAATGTTAAATTCTCTCAGCAATTTTTTAAAATTCTATTCCAAAGTAATATTAAACCATTTAAGACAACACTGCATAATTCAAAAGAAAAGGATATGCTTCAGCAAGGAAAATCATATAATACTGTGGTTTAATGTAATAGAAGTCAGCATTATCTGGATCTTTCTAATCATAATTTCAGCCGTTAAAGCACCAGGGACTCCATCAGTATAGACACTATATTCTGACTCAATTACATTGTGCATTAGAAGTAGTGGTTTACAGCATCTATTAGACTTGTCATTACCCTTGTGCCATACTCGATTGACCAAAGGGTGGGGGAAGCCCTCTCTCCTAAGGAGAAGAAAACTAAAAAGCAAATTCAGTGGAATGCATAATAGGTGCTCCTTGGGAGAATGCTTTAGGTTTCAGTTCATTTCTTCATAAGATGAACATTCCCACCAAAAGCGTCAGAGTAAACATCATGCCTCATTACTCCTTTCCACTGTTCATACAGCATACGTATAGGTATAATGCTGATTAATGGAAAGAAATTACAATATTCAATGACTTTGAATAAGCAATGGGGGAGGCAAACATTTACTAGACTCCATGAACAAAAAAACTCTAAGAAAGCGTACGTGGGGGCATAATGGCTCCAGCTGCCCTGGTGAAGGACAGAGTCCCCTTTCCTATGAATAGCTGGGCTTAATGTGTGGTGTTGGGAATTAAATCCATACCATACATCACTCTGGAATGACAAAGCAAATAAATGACAACTGAGAAAGTAAGCCCTTCAGAAACATAGCATTGTGTGGGCACTGGATAGACTCAAAAAGCATATATGGGAGATATATGCACAGGCTCTCATGTTTGTAATTGAAAAAAGCTTTGATTTTGCAAATGATTTTGCCCTAGAAACCAGACCCATAGCATTTCTGACAAAAGAGTTCCCTAATATAATCAGTCTTGGTCTTCCAGAGAAGCTTTGTCAAAAATATTAATAATTTTATACACTAAATAAGAGTCATAATTATTGTTGTAGATTGAATAAATAGGTACATTTTGCATGTGGATATTTTGGCATAACCTGAGTCTCAAGATAACAAAGAAATAGAACACCAATGTTGGCTTTCATAGCTGCAAGAAGAGTGAAACATGTGACTTTTAATAGAAACAGAAATGTTGAAGACAATTTAGATCCAGGATCTCCAAACGAGACTAAT
This sequence comes from Felis catus, assembly GCF_018350175.1. NCBI lineage: Eukaryota > Metazoa > Chordata > Mammalia > Carnivora > Felidae > Felis > Felis catus. The sequence goes on along the minus strand of NC_058375.1, from coordinate 86,732,582 downwards.
CTTCAGAATTATTATGGAGCTATTTCACCATTCTACTTCCCAGGCCAGACAGACACACTGTTACAGGCTGAATTATATCCCCCCAAAATTTGTGTGTCCTGTCAGTACCTCAGAATATGACTGTAGTTGGAAATAGGGTCTTTAATGAAGTGATTAAGGAGAAATAAGGTCATTACAGTGAGTCCTAAAGCAATACAACTGGTATCTTTATGGGAGATTAGGACACAGACACAGAGGAAAGTTCCTGTGAAAACAGAAGACAGCCATCTGAAAGCCAAGGAGAAAGGCCTCAGAAGGAACCAACCCTGATGTGTACCTGGGTGGTTCAGTCAGTTAAGCATCTGACTTCAGATCACGATCGCATGGTTTTTGAGTTCGAGCCCCACTCCAGGCTCTGTGCTGACAGCTCAGGGCCTGGAGCCTGCCTCAGATTATGTGTCTCCCTCTCTCTTTGCCTCTCCCCTACTCATAATCTGTCTCTCTCTCTCAAAAATAAACATTTAAAAATTAAAAAAAAAAACCCTGCCAACACCTTGATCTCAGACTTCTAGCTCCAAGAATCATGAGAAAATGAATTTCTATTGCTTAAATAACAGTCTGTAACACTTTGTTCATATAGCCCTAGAAGACTAATATGCCCACTACATCACAATCTCTACATATTGGCCGAATAATTTTTCTGTTTGAAAATATCTCCAGGTTTATACATGCAGATGACATGGAAATAGGATATCAAAAGATATCTACTTTTATTGCAATATTACTCACAATAGCCAAGATACGAAAGCAACTTAGTATCTGCCAAAGATGAATGGATAAAGAAGATGTATGTATAGATACAGTGGAGTATATTGTTCAACCACAAAAAAGAAAGGAAATCCTGCCATTTGCAACAACAGACGTGGAATTTGAAGGCATTATGCTAGATGAAATAAGTCAGAGGAAGACAAACACTGTAAGATACCACCTATATGTGAAATCTAAAAATGCTGGATTCCTAGAAACAGAGAGTTAAAATGGTGGATGCCAGAGGCTGAGCAGATGGAGGAAATGGAAAGATATTGGTATTAGAAGATAAATAAGTTCTGTGGAATCTACTGATCCAGCATCGCGATTATACTTAGCCATAATGCATTATATACTTGAAAGTTGTTCAGAAAGTAGATCTTAAGTGCTCTCACCACAAAAAATAAATGGTAATTATATGACAGAACCGTTAGCTAATGCTATGGTGGTAATCATTTTTGCAATATCTAAGTGTATGAAATCAACATACACATTAAACTTACACAATATTATATGTCAATTATATCTCAATAAAGCTAAGGAAAAAATGTCTCCAGGTGATTTTGATGATTGGTCAGATCTAGATCAACCCCACCATCCAGAAGTTAAATCCAGTTATCTATGCATTCATTTTTGCTTTGTTTCATTTTGTTTTGTTCTGTTTTGTCTTTGAAAGAACAAGTATGGAGCATCTGCTCTGTACTAGCAATAGCTCCAGACACTGGGGATACAGATGAATAAGACACAATGGCTGCATTTGAAGAGCTCACCATTTAAAAGATACAGACATAAGATGTAGAATTAACAAAGAGCAGAGGGTATCAAAGGAGTATTACAGAAGAAGAAGGGCACTTAAAGTCTACAGAGGGTAGGAAAATCTTCTTGAAAGAGATGTTTGAGATGTGAATTGAGACAAGGTTAGGAGTAGGGGCACCTGGGTGGCTCAGTCGGTTAAGCGTCTGACTTCAGCTCAGGTCATAATCTAGCAGTTCATGAGTTCGAACCCTGTGTCAGGCTCTGTGCTCACAGCTCAGAGCCTGAGCCTGCTTCTGATTCTGTGTCTGCCTTTCTCTCTGCCCCTCTTCTGCTTGTGCTCTATCTCTCTCCCTCTCTCTCTCAAAACTAAATAAAACATTAAAAATAATTTTTTATAAATCAGTTTAGGAGTATAGTAAACTAGAAGAGCAAACCTGAGTGTGAGCATGAAGACAAGGAACACAATAATCAGGGCAGAGAACCACAGGTAGTTCACAGCTGCATTCCACAGATCTGCCAAGGGAGAATCTAGACTATACTTAAACATCTCCAACAACTTATCCTAACCCAAGTATTAATTTCTCTCCATCCATATCTTCCTACTTACTCTAAAAGTGAGAAAGAAGATAGTCACAGGAAGAAAAATAAATAGCTAAATCCATCTAGAGTTCTAGGCTATTTGGATTCCAAAAAAAAATTAAATCCTATTAATAGAACCTACAAATATTTTTAGTGGAAGTGGGTCACAGAGAACGAGAATACAACAGAACTCTCTATAATAAGAGACTTCTATGTCAAGGGCTTAATTTTATTCAAACACTGTTTCTGCCAGAATTCCTTTAGTTAGAGTGAGAAAAATCCACTCAAACCAGTTTAAGTAAGAGATAATTTATTGAGTTCAAAAATTAAAACCAGTTTAATATGAAGGCAGAGTTCACAGTCTCAAAAAATACCATACCACCTCTGGAACCTTTGGAACATACCACCTCTATCTCACCCACCTCTTGGCTTTGCCATTTTCTGTGTTGGTTTCATTCTCAGGAATACCCCTCCCACATGGTGGCAAAATGGCCATGAGCAGTTGCATACTTTTTTTCTGACTTTTCGGCATGTCTTGGGGACCCCTTTCAGGCACTTTCAATAATACCATTAAGAAAATTTCCAGTTCCAAAATAAATAAGGCTCAGAGATGAAGAGTACAGCACAGGGAATATAGTCAGTAATACCGTAATAATGTGGTGACACAGGTAACCACACTTACTGCATTTGCTGTGATGAGCAATGGCAATGTGTACAACTGTCAAATCACTATGTTGTACACTCAAAACTAATACAACATTCAATGTCAACTACACTTCAATTTTTAAAAAGAAGAAGGCTTTCAAAGGTCATAAGAATCAGATTCCTGCCCTTGAACCCATCGTTGCGGTCAAGAGGATGCAGGGTTATTACAGTCCAGGCTTTGGGTGACGGATCTTCACCTAGAACCAGAAGGAGAAACCATAGCCATCTAAAATACATGAACTAAGAATAAAGAAGAGGCAGTTAGTTCCCCCAAAGGAAATTCAGACTGCTGTCATGAGAAAAAGAAATGTTTTGAAGGCAAAAATATCAGATATTTATTACAAACATAGAAATGGATTGATTTGGCAGAGAGACTAAAGAGTAAAAAAAAACCCTTCTTCCCCTCAAAAAAAATTTCCTTGGGAATTTTCCATAAATACACACTTTGGAAAATGTTAAAATTAAGGCAAATAAGCTCTATGCTAAAGATCTTCATCTCTCTATACTACTGTCATCACCATCACCATTGCCATATGTATACAAACTGGCCCAAAATGCAGAGTATTGTCCTGAATAGAATCCTGACTATAAATGGGAGGCATTGGCCAAGCTATGCTAAGGAACAGAACAGGAAACCACACACAAGTATAGATTTTCCCACTTAGATCCATGTGCATAGAATAGATCCGAAACATTCTTACTTATGACTTCATAGGCCATCATTATTAGGGGGCAAGTCTCCCACAAGAAACAAAGACAAGAAGGACGCGTTGTTAGTTGATACACGTGACAAAAGGTATAATCCAAGGAGGGGTAAAATTTCTCATTGTGTATTCGCATCTTAGGGTGAGGGAAAAGCTCAGTATTATCTCTAGGCGAAGTATGGCTTCCTTTTTGATGCTAATCAAATAAGGAAATGTTTATTATACAGAATAATTTTTTCTTGATCAAGGTATTTTTCCAGAGAAAAAACTCAACATTTCATTAAAATTCTGTTTTTCCTCACAAAGAACACAGAACATTCTCAGTCACTGGTAATAACTTTGATAGCTGGCTCATAACAAATTCTAAAGCAAATCTTACACAGAGATTATTCAGTATTGTCAAAAATCCATCAGGACTTCATCAAAATTTCAAGCTGCTTTTCGAAAGACAGTATTAAAATAATAAAAGACAGGGGCGCCTGGGTGGCGCAGTCGGTTAAGCGTCCAACTTCAGCCAGGTCACCATCTCGCGGTCCGGGAGTTCAAGCCCCGCGTCAGGCTCTGGGCTGATGGCTCAGAGCCTGGAGCCTGTTTCCGATTCTGTGTCTCCCTCTCTCTCTGCCCCTCCCCCGTTCATGCTCTGTCTCTCTCTGTCCCAAAAATAAATAAAAAACATTGAAAAAAATTTATAAAAAATAATAATAATAATAAAAGACAAGCCATAGACCATAAGGAAATAATTGCACAACTTACATATGATAAAGGACTTGAATCTAGAATATGTATGTGCATGTGTGTGTGTATATATATATATATATATATGCATCTGTATACAGACCTGTATACAGATGCATATATATAAGTATACCTTTCAAAAGTCAACAATAAGAAAAAAGCTAATTGAAAACTAGTCAAAAGATTTGAACAATCACCTACTAAAGATAATACGTAGGTGACAAATAAGCACATAAAAAAGTATGCTCAACGTCATTAGTCATCAGGGAAATACAAGTTTAAAACCACACTGAGATATACTACACATGTTTTATACTTCCTAAGATAGCTAAAGTTAGAAAGAATGGCCATAGCAAATGTTGGTGAAGATAAGGAGGACATTGTCACTGCTGGTGGCAATATAAAACAGTACAATATTTTGGAAAACAATTTGGCAATTTCTCTAAATATGCACTATCATATGATTCATCCATTTCACTTTATCATTTCATTTTTGCTTTCCCACCCAAGAGAAATGAAAGCAAAGATTTGTACATGAGGGGCACCTGAGTGGCTCAACTGGTTGAGCCTCCAACTTTGGCTCAGGTCATGATCTCACGGTTTGTGAGTTTGAGCCCTGCATCAGGCTCTCTGCTGTAAACACAGGCCCTCCTTCAAATCCTCTCCCTCCCTCTCTGCTCCTCCCCTCCTTCAAACACAGGCCCTCCTTCAAATCCTATCCCTCCCTCTCTGCTCCTCCCCACCACTGGCACTATCTCAAAAAAATAAATAAGTAAATAAATAAAATAATAATAAATAAACATAAAAAAAAGATTTGTACATAAATATTTGTAGCAGCTTTATTATAGTAGCTAAAAACTAGAAGCCACCCAAATGCCATCAATAGGTTAATGGATAAACAAAAGTAGTATATCCATGTAATTGAATATTACACAGCAATAAAAAAAGAATAAACTAGTGATACACACTACCATATGGAGGAATCTCAAAATAATAATGCTGAGTAAAAGACAAAAAAGAGTACATATTGTATTAGTCCACTGATATAAAATTGTAAGAAATGTAAACTAATCTATGGGGACAGAAAGCAGATCACTGTTGTCCAGAAACTTGAGAGGGACAGGGATGAGTCCAGTGAGAGATATTACAAACAGTATGAGGATATTTTTTTGGAGTGATAAATTTGTTCATTGTCTTGATTTTGGTGATAGTTTCAAGAGTGCACATATTTTAGTCCATTTGGGCTGCTATAACAAAATACCATAGACTGGGTGGCTTATAAAACACAAAAACTTATTTTTCACCATTCTGCAGGCTGAGAAGTCCAAGATGAAGGCTCCAGCATGGTCAGATTCTGATGAGGGCCATCTTCCTGGTTGATCGTCAGTGCTTTCTTGCTGTGCCCTTGCATGTTAGAAGGGGCAAGGTGTTTCTCTGGAGCCTTCTTTGTAAAGGTATTACCACCTCCCAAAGTCCACACCCCCTCCCACATCACCTGTGGGGTTAAGATTTCAACATATGAATTTTGGTGGACATAAACATTCAGACCATGCAGTATACATATTCCACATTTTATCACATTATGCACTTTATTATTTTTATTTTCTTCTTATTTTCATTTTTACATCACTCAGTGCTCATTATGATACATTTACCCTTAATTCCTTTCACCTATTTCACTCATCCCCCTAGCAACCTTCCTTTGACAACCACTAGTTTGTTCTCTATATTTAAAAGTCTGGTTTTTTTTTTCTCACACTGTCTCTCTCACACAAATAAATAAACATTAAAAAATATATAAAAATAAAAATATTAACAAAAAAAGGGGTGCCTGGGTGGCTCAGTAGGTTAAGCATCTGACTTCGGCTCAGATCATGATCTCCCAGTTTGTGAGTTTGAGCCCCGCGTTGGACTCTGTGCTGACAGCTCAGAGCCTGGAGCCTGCTTCTGATTCTGTGTCTCCCTCTCTCTTTGCCCCTCCCCTGCTCACCCTCTGTCTCTCTCCCTCTCACAAATAAACATTAAAAAAGAAATAAATAAAGTCTGTTTTTTTGTCTATTTTTTCTGTTTTGTTTCTTAAATTCCTATCACATTGTATAGCTTAAATATGTGCATGTTATTATATATCATTCATATCTCTATAAAGCTATTTTAAAAATCCATCAATTTGCAAAAATTCCAGGTAAAGATACATGGTTCAAAAATCATAAAGCCATAACAATAATTGAAAGAAAAAACTACCAAAAGCATTAAGATAGGCTGAGTCCAACATTTGGGGGTGGATGCTTTGAACTTCCCCAGGCCTGCACTGAAAATACAAAACTGAATCTGGAGGTTAAATTATGTACGAACATCCATGGTGGCCATTGACAGGAAGGTGTCCTAAGGACAAACCAAAGTGATCATTTAGGACTGACAGCCTTGTAACTATTCCCCTGTATCTACAGGGGGACATAAACCATAATTAAGCTGTTAAATCAGGATGGTAAAGTTTGAGTCCCATAATGGGTATGCGGTGGTTCATTTCCACTGTATCTCTACTTTGAAAATTTCCATGAGAAATATTTAAAGATAAATATATTTTGGTTCAGCCACACAGTAGAGTATTCTGTGGCCTCTAAAACTCCCCTTTTTCAAAGAACATTTAGTAACCTGAAGAACAGCTCAAAACAACATAAGGAGAAAAGGCAGGATAAAAATTAAGTATATATCACGATCCCCAATTACTTGTGGATGGGTTTCTAAACAAGGATATGAATCTAAATGTCTACAGTGGTGGCCTCTATGTGAGGGGATTACAAGTTATACTGTTTTCATTTTTTACCTCTATTTTTAAAAATTATCTTCAATAAATGGATAATATTAAACACACACATAACAGTTAAAGTATGTTTGTGTATTTATAAGGTTTTAGTGTTCATTGGCTGAGCTGCCTTAGGTGTTTGTACCCAAAGGTGAAATTAGATAATAAGAGATTTCGGGGCTCTCTCCAGGCCTACAATTGTATGGCATGTCTCAAATCTGACAGCACATGAGAATGACATAGACTATTTTTATTTATTTTTATTTTTTTAATTATTTATTTGAGAGAGAGTGATAAAAGAGAGAGAGAGAGAGAGAGCGAGCAGGGGAGGGGCAGAGAGAGAAGGAGATAGAGGATCCAAAGCAGGCTCCATGCTGACTACAGAGAGCTCAATGTAGGGCTCGAACTCACGAGCCATGAGATCATGACTTGAGCCAAAGTTGGACACTTAACCAACTGAGCCACCCAGGTGCCCCTGACATAGACTGTTTTTAAAAATACTGATGTCTGGGCCTCATTCAAAGAACTCCTCATATAGTTGATCTTCAAAAAAAAAAAAAAATGTATTGAGAGAGAGAAGACAGAGTGTGCACAATCAGGGGAGGGGCAGAAAAAGAATCCCAAGCAGGCTCCACGCTCAGCCCAGAGCCTGAAATGGGACTTAATCTCACAGCCATGAGATCATGACCTGCACCAAGATCAAGAGTCAGCACTTAACTGATTGAGCCACCCAGATGCCCTATAGATGGTCTTAAGTAGAGCCCCAGTATGAGTTTTATTTGTTTTTGTTTTGGGGTTTTTGTCCAGGATGGAGGAAGTTTTTTCCATGCTTTCTCTCTCTCTCTCTCTCTCTCTCTCTCTCTCTCTCTCTCTCTTTAACTTCTGTCCAAGTGAACCCAATTTGAAGTCAGGATTAAAAAAAACAATGTTCTACATGTATGGATCACCTATTATTTACCAAGCACTATATCTTGCTAGAGTGACATCTACATGAAGATTCACTGACTTGAGGAGAGAATGACAGAGAACATGTGGAGATAGAGAAGAAAAACAAAACTACATCATCATAAACCTAGCTGGAAGTAATCATAATATGATTAGCAGAGATTCTAAACATATAAAAAGCTGATTCAAGGTCCTTCTTGCTCATCTGCTGGAAGTTTATTCAGGCCAATTCAGAGGATATAACAAATATTTTATTTGACTTGCTGAAAATGTTAGCTGTCCAGGTTCTGGGAAAGTATTAGTTCTACTGAAATCTATGTTGAACCGGCAGTTGCCCAATCATCTTTTCTGATGTCCTGGACCAATAGGCTGGAAATTACTATATAGACTAGGATAAATGATGCTGATTTTCTTTTTTTTTAATGTTTGTTTATTTTGTGTGTGTGTGTGAGACAGAGAGAGAGAGAATGTGGAAGGGGGGTGGGGAGGGAGAGAGAGAGGGGGGGGGAGAGGGAGAGAAAGAGAATCCTAAACAGGCTCCATGTTCAGTGTAGGGCCCAACGTGGAGCTTGATCTCATGACCATGAGATCACAATTGAGCTGATATCAAGAGTCAGATTCTTAACCAACTGAGGCACCCAGGTCCCCCAGTGCTGATTTTCAAGAGGAAATAAAGGTTCTGCTGTGCAGGGGAGGCAGGAGGAGTAAGCCTGAAACCAATGGACTCCTAGTACCACCTTATCCAGCAATAAATTTTAGAAAAGCTACAACTAAATACAGGGCTGAGGGTGACAAAATTAGATAATGGATACACAGGGAAATGAATCAGGAATTAAGAATTTCCCTTCCCTTACCAATTGACTATTTTTTTTTTTGCCTTTACATTTCTCCTACTAGTTTGTATAAGATAAGCTGACCATGATAAACTTTATAAATCTGGTACATAATTAAGAATATTAAGCCAGAATAATGACTGAACAAGAATTATGAACATCACTTAATGACTGATGATATAGTGATCCTCCCCTTTCGGGAGAAGGTCAGCCTTTCTTCAATTCCAAAAAGAATTGTTCCTTTATATTAGGTTCTTTATACATAGAGCATGCTGCTGGCTCCCATTGCTGTGGGAAGTTGTACTCTGGGAAAAAAGAGTACATGTTAGATGACCCAAGAGGTGGCCGCAGCAGATACTGCATATTGATTCACTTCACACCACTCCAGCAGCCTTACAGTGTATCTCCCTGCTCCCTAGGGGTGGAAAAATTACGTCTGCATTTCCCAAGTTGTCTGTAGGTAGGTTCTTCATTTGACTATATTCCACTAACAGACTCACTAATGAGACTTTGACAGAGACAAGATTGTGAGCAGGGGTTGCACAGATCTGACATTCATGGTCAAGAAGGCCCTAAGATTTTTATCAGTATCTCTAGAGGAGGTTTTGGTGAATAGGTATAGAATAACAGAAGACTGTAGTAAGATTTCTTGCTTTCTTTGGGAATAGTGCCGTGATGTGTTTGGGCATTTCTTCTACTCACATTGCTCCTGTCTGTATAATACAGCCTTGATTCAATGTACACCTAGAAATTCTCTGAGCCCACTAACATGCTGTAACAAATTCCTTCTCGTGTAAACTCACCAGAGTGAATTTGACTATAACTAAGAAAACTGACTAATATAAGGAGATAGTGATGTAAATATAGCTGAGACTCTGACAGAATAAAACTGTGTTTATATAACATTTATATTGTTACAACAAGACCATGTTTGTATATTGCTTATACAACATAGAGTATGTAAATTACATTTAAATTAAATTTATATTAAGCAAGTTAAAATGTTCTCTTGGCCTGAAATAATGGGGAGGGGGTAAAAAGTTTTTTAAAAAATTCTTTAAATAAGATTGTATATTTTACTGAAGGCTTAAATGCAAGATGAAGAAAGTAATCACAGACAGAAGCTGGGCAAACACCACATCTTAGTTCTTCACAAACTAAAATTACAAAATTCCTTTAGTATAAGAGCACAATCTGAGACATCTTCCAAGAATTGTCTTGAGAACAGAGGGGAGAAAGGATCTCATGACATTCAGGGAAGGTGAAACTTCTTACTCAGAGGAGAGAAGAAAATGAACCTCCAAGTCCTAAGTTGGCAAATGTCAAAAAAAGCTATTTAAAAACAATCCTACTACCATAAATTTGAAAAAGGTCATAGTATTTGTAAGAAATTGAAGATCCATAAGCAGGATACAGTATATTCCCATTTGAATGAAACATTATATCTCTTTGTTAATTGAAATTAAAACTGTAGAATATGTGGCATGAGATTCTATTGATTATGGAGGCTGTTTTATTCTCCAGAATCTCTAGATGACTAAGAGAGACCATGAGAGCCAAATGTTGCATGTTTACACAGATGTGTAGTTGATTGAGTAACTGTGTCTAAACAATGGCATGCCATGTTTTATTTTCTGCCTTGTTCTTTTCAGTATTTTCAACATTGACAAGAAAGTAGATTAAAATAAACAAGTAGGACTACATCAAACTAAAAAGCTTCTGTACAGCAAAGGAAACCATCAACAAAGTGAAAAGGCAACCTACAGAAAATATTTGCAAACCATATATCAAATACAGGGTTAATACCCAAACTATATGAGAAATTCATATAACTCAAGAGCAAAATAATCCATTTTAAAAGGACAAAGGAACCAAATGGATGTTTTTCCAAAGAAGTCATACAAATGGCTAAGAGATACATGGAAAGGTGCTCAACATCACTAACCATCAAGGCAATGTAAATCAAAACCACAATGAGGTATTGCCTCATCTGTCAGAATGGCTATCATCAAAAAGATGAGCTAATGACATCACAATGTCAATAAGGACATAGAGAAAAGTGAACCCTTGATGGGATTATAAATTGGCATAGCCACTATGAAAACCAGTATGGAAGTTCCTTAAAAAATTAAAAATAAAACTACTATATGATCCACTAATTCTACTATTTGGGAACTGAAAACACTACTCGAAAACGTACCTGCAACCCCATGTTCATTACAGCATTATTTACAATAACGAAGATATGGAAAAACTTAAGTGTTCATGAATAAATGAATAGAGAAAGAAGATGTAGTGTATATATACAATGGAATATTATTCAGCCATGAGAAAGAAGAAAATCCTGCCATTTGCAACAACACGAATGGTACTTAAAGGCATTATGCTAGGTTAAATAAGCCAGACCAAGAAAGACAAATACTTCATGGTGAAAAAAAAAAAAATCAAACCTATAGAAACAGAAAGTAAAAAAGTGGTTGCCAAAATGTGGCAGGTGTGGGAAATAGGGTGAGGTTGGTAAAAGGAACAAGTCTGCAGCTGTAAGATGAGTAAGATCTGAGGATCTAATGTATAACATGGAAACTATAGTTGATAACACTGTGTTCTATCATAAAATTTGCTAAGAGAGGAGAACTTAAATATTCTCACCAATAAGTCAATTAAGTAATTACATAATTATGTAATGAATGTGTTAATTAACCAGATGGTGGGAATCCTTTCCCAATGTACATGTACATCAAATCACGACGATGTACACTTTAAATATCTTACAATTTGTTAATTATACCTCAATAAAGCTGGAAAAGGGAAAAAGAAAGTATATACATCTTGCAACCTTATAAAATCTTTACAGGGCATAAATCAAGATCCAGAGTGAATTCAAGAAACAAGATGGACCACGTGTGCACAATAAAATTTAGTCTTAAAAAATATGAACTCCACAACTGTAGAATAACGGAGATATGAATAAAAAATATCTCTGTGTTGGGGCACCTGGGTGGCTCAGCTGGTTGAGCGTCTGACTTCAGCTCAGTTCATGATCTCATGGTTCTTGAGTTCAAGCTCTGCACCGGCTCTGTGCTGACATCTTGGAATCTGGAGCCTGCTTTGGATTCTGTGTCTCCCTCTCCCTCTCTGCCCATCTCCCGCTCCCTCTCTCTCTCTCTCCCTCTCCCTCTCTTTCTGTCAAGAATAAATAAACATTAAAAAATATTTTTAAAAATATCTCTGTGTCAAAAAATTAGGTGTTTTGTTAAACCAAAGTTGAATATGGGTCAGTAGTGTGATAAGGGGTCCATAATTATAAATTGATTCTGTTTCAGTATGCAAAGCTAGAAGTACAAAGCTCCGAAAAAGGGAGGTCACATGCTTCTTCTCTCATTGAATCTCATTGGATAGACTAGTCTTGGGATACTAAGCTCCATTTTAAGTATGACATTTTAAGAGAGAGATTGAGAAAAGAATGCACGTCCAGAGAACCAAGTCCAAGATGGTGAGGGGAGAAGATCTGGAGTCCAAGTATTTGTGGAATGCTTGATAGAGCTGTATCTGTCCAACTGGGGACAGGCAGGGCAGCTTTTAAATATTTAAGAAAAGGCCTTGTGCAAGGGACACCTGGGTGGCTCAGTTGGTTGAGAAAAGTCCTTGTGCACATAGTATTAAACTTATTCGAGAAGGCTTCTAAAAACTAAAATCAATTAGTGCTATATAATCATTGTAACCCAAATGTACTGTAACCCAAATGTACTGTAACCCAAATGACTCCAAGTCCTCTGTGAGCTTCTGTGTTCTTATTTTCCTTTAGTAGGCAAGCAAAATAACACTCCTCCCGTCCCCACAATTCCATGATTTCTTGGAGGGACGAAGAAGGTGCTTATATTCTATAAGCCATTTCTCTGCTCTCACCTGCCACCCCTGCTCTGATGTTTTCTCATAGGCTACTCTGGTTGCCTCACCCTCTTCCTACAACTGTCCTGGATTTTTTTTTGCCCCATGCCATCCCCCTTTCATTTCACAAAGCACCATCACCTATTGTTGTTACAAAACATACTTTTGCTGAAATCTTCCATTTGCTGAGAAGCTTTACAGTATGAAACTAACCAACTGAACCAAAAACCTGTAATTAAATATCAAAAACCAATGTTCTTAGAGTTAATTTGCCCACACCATGTTTTTGGACACCACTTATAAAGTGATTTCTTCCCTGAGTCCCAGAACCTCAAACTCAGCCTTTAGATCACCCCAGATCAAAGCCAAATCCCTATTCCTTTATTAAGTTTTATTCTCTTTTACGCATTTCCTCCCCTTTAATATAGCCTGGGTCTTGCTTTCATAATTTTTGAAAATTTGTTTTCCTAAAGAAAAAAGCCTGCTAGCCAGACTTTCATCTTAACTATTCAAAGAATCACCTAAATCCTAACTTTTAAGCTTTTATTTAGGACTTCACAAATTCCTAATGAAATTCTCTAAGAATTTGGAGGGGCTCTAAGGTCACTGTGCTGTCCTCCATCACTATTGCTCCCGAACAGCAGAGCAGATATGTAACAGAAGATTGATTCTCCTGCTACCTAGAGCAAACCCCAGGTGGTGTGCAGCAACCATTTTTCTTGCCCCACAAAGAAGAGTTTGCTAACATTTGGTGCTATCAGCGAAGGAAATGGACTGATTCGTGAGATCCTGAATTTCTCCGACCTGGATTTATTCCAGCACAGACACCAACTTACTATCAGGAAGACTGTCACAGGGTAGAAAGTCAAATGAAAATCCCATCCACTCTAGAAGTATATGGTCCTAGTCCCTGTGTCATTTTTAGTGATGCCCTATAAACATCCCCTTGTGGAATGAAAAATACATGTCATGTACAAGAGAAAAAAATAAGAAAAAAACAAATTAAATCTGTGTGGATCTTTCTGTCCAACTAACACTTTACCAGTGAGTAATACAAGAACAGTGCTTCGTTCGTCTTTACTCAGTCCAAAGAAACTATCTTAATGAGAACTGCCTCATTTACTTTTTCACAATCCTCCACTAATCCTTCAGTTTGGGTTAATGGCATTTCTTACAAAGAACAATTCCAATTTTTGAGCCACAGTCATTCAACCCAATTCAAATCTTTAAAACCATTTCCTCTCAGCTGTTTCTAAGTAATTTCCCTAATTCTCAAATTAATCCTCATTAGTAGAAGACTCCTCTTTGGGGAAACCAAAGTCCCTTTCCTAATCATAATGGTCCATTTAAATAGGGCTAGTTCCAATAGAGGGTTTTATTAAAAGACTTTTACAAGATATCAAACTCTGCCTTTCTATATTGAGCTGAAATGATTTGCCAGTGGCAGGCATAGCTGACACATCACTGTGCCCATCTCAATAATCAATGCATATGTCTACACAGTAAATTTAGCTGCAGGAATTACTGACAATCCTAATAATAGTCAAAATTAATCAAATGTGGCATTACATGCCAGCACATGTTTTACATTTCTTTTCTTGTGAATATAAAATGATAGGTCTAGACCTGGCATATGGGCGTTAGAAAACTCAAACCATTTGTGTCTCATTACAACTTACCTCTCTATCAGTTTTTAGATAACTGTTAACCACAAAGATTTTTTTTTAACAGTCTCTTGGCCACAATGGGTTTGAGGCAAAGACCACCTGTGTTGTTTTCTAGCCTCCCAAATACAGATGCAGAATTTCTTTGAAACCAGGTTTTGGCCATAGCCATATCTCAGCGTCAACTTTTATTTTTTTTTAAGTTTATTTTTGAGAGAGAGCGAGAGAGAGAGAGAGAGAACGCACACGCAAGCAAGGGAAGGGCAGAGAGAGGGAGACTGAGGACGTGAAGTGGGCTCCACACTGACAGCAGAGAGCCCTATGTGGGACTCAAACTCACAGAACCACGAGATCATGACCCCAGCTGAAGTCAGATGCTTAACCCACTGAGCCACCCAGGTGCCCCTCAGACCCAACCTCCATATCAGCTTGACACACCAAGTTATTGTCTTTCTCCTAGATGCCCTCAATTAGAGCAATCCCAATAAATGCCCAAAATTCTCTAATTTTGTAGTTCCAAACACATGGTTTCTGATAACAGTAATTTCACTAGAGGATAAAATTAAAGATGTAGCAAGGCAAGACAGCCCAGGTATTCACATCTGGTCACTGCTCCATTAAGCATTACCACTGGGAGACTGAGTTATCATGCAGATAAAAGGAAAAATGCCCAAGTGCCCACCAGAGCCCTAAATTTTTTTCACTTAGTCCACAACGTTTTGCAGGTCCCCCCAAATTTCTGTTATTCTTCGGCTTCCTGATGCTTCAAATTTTACAGAACCCCATCATTAAATCTATGCCATGACACCCAATCCATTCATCATTTCCTTTTGATAACTGTTATTACTAGGTGCATTTATTCATTTTTTAATGTTTATTTTTGAGAGGGAGAGAGAGAGACAGAGAGAGACAGAGCACAAGCAGGGAGGGGCAGACACAAGCAGGGAGACACAGAATCTGAAGCAGGTTCAGGCTCTGAGCTGTCAGCACAGAGCCTGATGCGGGGCTCGAAACAACAAACCCAGAGATCATGACCAGAGCCAAAGGTGGAGGCTCAACCAACTGAACCACCCAGGGGCCCCACTAAGTGCATTTAAACTGTGTTGTTATTTACTTACATCAGAACACTTTATTATTATCTTCTTTTAGAAACAATTATCTTCTTTTTAGAAAATAAGAAAAATATTATCTTCTTTTTAGAAAATGAGAAAAATAAGGCTCAGATTGGTTGCCCAAGACAACATTGTTCATAAGTGACAGAGACAGGATTCTAACAAGGCCTGTTGTATCCTCAATCTTCTACTAGTCTCACTCTACCTCACCGTCTCCTGTTTTCAAGCATCATAACATCCAAGCATTCAAATCTTATAATATGGTCTGAATATCCATAACTGTACCTCCCCCTATACTGTGAAGTTTCAGACACACACTCTTGGGGCCAGTTGCTACCTTCCCTGTGGCAGTTGTCACCTCATTCCCTTTTCTTTATGTGCCTAGAGTTCCAAAACTAAAAGCCTCAAGACATGCCCTCAATTAGCTGGAAATTAGAATCCTATCATGAATCATTGTTCTAGGTCCCTTAAGAAGCATGGGGTGGGGGGGAAGAATGTTGCCTTTCTAGCTCTATCACAGTTTCAAAGCCACATAATAATCTTTAATCTGAGAAAAGTTACTATTTTTTGCAATTGAAAACAATTACACTTTTGTTATTTTTTAGCATTATTGAGCTTTGTAAATTTCATAATATATGTATACTATCATAGGGTAATTTTTCAAGAATGTACTCAATGCTGGCAAGTCTGTTGTAAGAAAAGCAATTTCACACACTTCAAGAAGCAACATAACCTTTCTTAAAAAGTTAGGCTACTTGTATTCAGAAGTTTAGGCCTTTACGATACTGATAACATCTGAATCAATAACCTCACTTCTGGAAATCCATCATAAAAAGGTAATCAGAAAGAAATACAAACAAAAAATATTGCTACAGCAAAATTTTGAATAGTGATAGAGTAGAAAAGAAGAGGAAATGGTTAATTATGCTTAAATTCATGCAACTAAGTATTATACAACCATTAAATATCATGCTTATGATAAATTTCTAGAGTATTTTTAATTTTAAAAGTAGAGGTTAAAATTGTAGACTGTAGATGCACCTGGCTGGCTTAGTCGGTTGAGCGCTCAACCTTGGGTCAGGTCATGATCTCATGGTTTGTGAGTTCCAGCCCTGAGTCAGGGTCTGCACTGACAGTTCAGAGCTTGGAGTTTGCTTCAGATTCTGCGTCTTCCTCTCTGCCCCTCTCCCACTCTCTTTCTCTTCCTCTCTCTCTGCCCCTCCCCCATGCTCTCGCATGCTCTCTCTCTCTCTCTCTCTCAAAAATAAACATTGAAATATTTTTTTAAATTATAGACTGTAGGAGCTTAGTATTTTGTTTAATGGAAGGAAATACCAAAGCCAAAAGTGGTAGTATTAAGAAACTAAAAAGAAAGAAAAAATAAAATAAATCTCCCTCTAAAATTTTCTAGAGAGGGCAAAAATATATTTATGTGTGTGATTATATAGTGAATAGATAATATGCTGAAAATACCTTATAAACACCTGATGTACCAAGAAAGTCTTTGGATAATGTTAAGCTTTTAAATCCCCTTGACCTAACTTAGAACTCAGTGCAAGTGGGACATTATAAAATGTCCCTTATAGCTTTTTTTCCCAAGTCCCCTAGGATTTTTTGTAATCAGGTTTTAGTACATTCCATTAGCAAAAAATATATGCCTGACTCTGTGTTCTCTGGTAATTAATACTTTGCATTCAGCCTAATACTTCTTCTTGCACCTGAGGCAGGCACCAGGGGCCTAAAACACATGCTCTATTGATCCTCACGGTTAAGCTACAATTATAATCCTATCTAACTGGAATTATCAGGCCTCCGTTATCCAGTGGTTGAACTGTCTGAATCTAAGAAAAAGAAAGTGTCCCTGAAGCCATTAGTTGGGAATTCTCATTTCCCCCCAAAAGAAACAAATCTTGAATGAGATTTATATCAGTTACCTGTTGCCACAATGATACTATGAATGAACTATGCCAGAAATCAGCCTTTAATTAGTCCACAAGTCTATATGTGAGCAAGTTCCACGAAGTGGGCCTTCTGCTAACAACTGGGCTCACCTGCATGTCGGGTTGATTGGCTGTCAGTGGCTGATTCTGTCTACATGTCCCTTACATTCCTCCAGCAGCCTAGCTGGGGTGTGTTCCTGTGGAAAAGGCAGAGGGTCAAGAGCAGAAGCAGGAGTATACAAGCACTTTTTCAAACGTCTACACATACCAAATCTGCAAATCACGCGGCCAAATTCAGAATTTAGGGACAGAGAGAAACTTTACCTCTTTAAGTAAGGGCAACTTCAAAGTCACAAAGCAAAGTTCATGGGCTAGAGGAGGGGTAAAGATCTGGAACCACTGATGCAATTAATCTACTAAAAAGGTATGTCTAGATTCCTATTATAGCCAACTAATCTCCTTTTCAGCAAGAAGCTTACATCAATACCACAATGGCTCACAATGTCCCCAAATTGACTAGTGTCTTGAA
This sequence comes from Felis catus, assembly GCF_018350175.1. Lineage (NCBI taxonomy): Eukaryota > Metazoa > Chordata > Mammalia > Carnivora > Felidae > Felis > Felis catus. The sequence goes on along the minus strand of NC_058375.1, from coordinate 86,714,603 downwards.
AAAAAAACTAAAGTAGGGGTGAAAACTTAAAAACAGGGGCACCTGGGTGGCTTAGATGGTTAAGCGTCCAACTTTTGGTTTTGGCTCAGGTTATGATCTTGTGGTTCATGACTTCGAGCCCCACATTGAGCTCTACGCTGTCAGTGCAGAACCTGGTTGGGATTCTCTCTCTACCTCTCCCTTCATCGTGCTCTCTCTCTCTCTCTCTCTCAAAATAAATGATAATTAAAAAAAAAAAAAAAAGCAAAAACCCTTGCTACTCTTGTCATCTTAGACACTGTTACACAATTCCCTAATTGGCAACCCCTCATGGGTGAAGTCGGGTACATTAAAAGTCAACATTAATTATATGTGTAATATACATCTATATTATATAAATTAAAATAAATCCAGCAATTTTTTAATGTTTATTTTTTTATATGTTTATTTTTGAGAGAGAGAGCACAAGCAGGGGAAGGGCAGAGAGAGAAAGGGAGACAGAGAATCCAAAGCAGACTCCAGCCTCTGAGCTGTCAGCACAGAGCCCAGGGTAGAGATTGAACTCACAAGCTGTGAGATCATGACCTGAGCCAAAGTTAGAAACTTAACTGACTGAACCACCAGGTGCCCCAACCCAATAATTCTTTCTAAAAGTAGTTGTTAACTTTCAGATTCTCTTTTTCTAGTACCTGGAATACTTAATGTAAACATTCTTATCATACCCACCCTTGAAGGGTTAGGTCATATTTTTTTTTTAATTCTTGATAATTAAAAAAGTAAAATTAAAGTATCTATTATTCTTCCTAGTATCTGACATTCTATATGGAATAAGATAGACAGTAATTACAAGAAAGAAGAAAACCTCACTTAATTTCATAAAATAACATATCAATGGGCTATGAGATGATATTCTTTACTAGCTAACTACTTTCACTGCACAGACATCTTCCTCATCATCAGAAAAGAAAGTAAGAAAGTACTTTCATTAACTACATTAGCTATGGTTCCAAACTAAAATGCATTTTAAAATCCTTTTAAAATCCAGGCAGACTAACCACAGTACTAGAAAAACAGATTTTGATGCCTGGCTACAAAAGGGTCAGGATAACACAAAATGAATGCCAGACCTCCACAATGTTCAAAACAAATAACTCACAATTGTTGGGAGGAATCTCAGAATGTTTTTTTCTTGGGAAGAAAGATTTGTAGCATCCGTCTGGCTCTTAAAAGCAAATCACATCCCTTGAAACACAATAAACATAAGTCATAATTACCTAAGGTAATATATTAGTATCAACTCTTTCCATAACATTAGAATTATAAAAGTATTCTGTACAATTTCACACATACTGTTAATAATTTTGTGTTATCTCACTTCTTTCAGCTACCATTTTATCACAAAATATAAATATAAAAGAAAGAAAGAAATGTTGTATGCATATTCAACCCCCTCTTCCCCCCCCAATACAGAACTACAAAGTAATTGGTAACATCTGTTGTCATTGACTATTTTCATGATTTGTGTGGTACCTGAAAATTTATTATAACTAAAATAGAGCACATTAGCTTTATTTTTGTTCAGATAGTGATTCCAAGAATGCAGCAAGAGCATCTGTGACTGTCACTAATTAGGGAGTCACTGAGCAGAAATATGGTACAATCACATGTGGTTGATACACTGAAAATTGCAGCTAAACATAAAATGCTAATTGTTTTCTTTATAAGTCTCTAGGTCATAGCCAACTGGATTGCAACAGAAACACTGGAAATCTTGGACAGTCCAAAGTAAACTTTACAAAAAATTTTTCTAAGGAGCGAAACAAAACGAAAAGACAGGAACGAGACCTCACCTATGGAAAAGGCCTGGAGTCAGGGCTTCCCTTTAACACCAGCAAAGACTCTATGAAACCGTGTCTGCCTGCAGGAGAAAACACCAAACTAGCAGCTGCTGGAATATGATGTCTTAAAATTGTTTCATCATTTATCGTGGCTTAAATCTTTTGTATGAGCAGAGGAGAGTTGGTGTCGTTCTCTAGGACAACAGAAAACTTGATTTCTGTTTTAAAGTTACTCATCCAGCAACCATAAGCGCTTTTAATAAGATCACAAGTACCTTTAGCCATTGGTCCTCTCAGGATATTTCTATAAAAGTGGTTGATGAAGAATGAATTAGATAAGGTCAATAAATTGACAAGACTAGCAAAATGCTACTAAAGTGGCCTTAGATTCCTTAGGAGCTTTGACAACATGGATTTATTTTTCTAGTGTTTGATCTTTGTTCCACCATCAGAATATAGTGTTGAAGTCTCAGAACTGCTCCCTGAACTTCATCTGTTTTTTTTTCTCATAAGTATGTACTAAGCACTTTCTATGGGGCCTCTCTTTAGTGTGAAAGCTCCAACAGCGAACAAGATGTTGTCCCCATCCTCAAGATTATCTAATAGAGATAGCAGGCAAGGCAACAGGTATCTACAATGCAGTGTGATAAGCACCGCAGGAGAGATAGATACATCTGTGATGAGAACACACACACAAAAGAAACCTAACCCTGAGTTTCAAAGCAGAAAAACCTCCCAGAGAAGTTCATCTCAGAAGTAGGGGCAGGATGATTGCAGGTTTAGGTACAAAGATCTAAAGACAAGAGACAACCTGGTGTACTAGGGGCAATGTCTGTAGTTCTCTGTATGAGATGGAAAAGAGTGAAGATGGGTGTCAGTGAAAGAATGGTGTCTAATGAGCAAGAGAAATAGAAACCAATCAGGCAATAAAAAGATTTGTTCAATTTAAACATTCAGCAAAGAGATTAGCACTACCTAGTTAAACGAGTAAGGGATTCTATCCATCAAAATCAGAGGATGAAAAATAGAAAGGCAAAAGAAAGAAAGAGACAGAGAGAGACAAAGAAGGAAAGAGAAAAAGAAAGAAGAGAGAAAAAGAGAAAGAAAGGGTGGGGGAGGGAGAAAGAAATAAAGGATGGAAGGAAGGCAGGCAGGCAGGAAGGAAGGAAGGAAGGAAGGAAGGGAGAAAGAAAGGGTGGGAGAGGGAGGGAGGAAGAGAGAGGAAGGAAGGAAGGAGGGAGGGAAGGAAGGAAGGAAGGAAGGAAGGAAGGAAGGAAGGAAGGAAGGAAGGAAAAAAGAAAAGATGCATACCATATACACACCAAAAAGGCATATCTTAAAAAATTCCTTGGAAAGAGATGGGAATACTCAGCATGTTTACCTGCGGCTTGGCTGAATCATCCTGGGTCTCTTCTCCAAGGACAGCCAGAAATGGTAAGTAGTTCTGTAACCTCAAGAATGTTGTGAATAATTTTTGGAAACATTCTAAAAGTTTGTAACTTTTCTCAACACTGGTCTGGAACAGAAATGTTTTCCATGCAGTAATTAATGACTTCTTCTGGGAATAAATCCCCACTGTGTGAAAAATTTTCTAAAGAACATAGGGATTATGACTTGTTCAACTAGTAAATAGTTCACTCTCAGCATGCTGTCACTTGTCAGTCAAGATTTTTTTTTAATTTTTTAATGTTTATACATTTTTGAGAGAGAGAGAAAGAGAGCATGAGCAGGGGAGGGGCAGAGAGAGGAGGAGACACAGAACCCCAAGCAGGCTCCGGGCTCTGAGCTGTTAGCACAGAGCCCGTCACATCCCAGGAACCGTGAGATAATGACCTGAGCCAAAGTCGAAAGCTTAACTGATGGAGCCACCCAGGCGCCCCAGGATATTTTTAATCAGACATTCTATTTTAAAAATCTAATTTTCTGATGTATATATTTTTACAGAATTAAGAACATGACTCATAAAAGTATGAAATGAATACTATCAAACACTTTATTTTAGCTCATTAATTAATGAGCAAATCAATAAGGTGTTAAAACTGGTTGAAAGGTGAATTTAAAGCACAGATAGATATATATGTGTAGGCAATCAAGATTGCTAAAATGAATTTGCTAATAGATTAAAACTGGTTAATAACTTAAAACATAATATTTGAAATTATTTTTTCCACATAGTAGAAACAAGTTCTATCTCTACATGACATAATTCACTTGTATTGCTATGCATGAGAATCACTTGAGAAATACCAGTTTTCTATAACTTAATTTCTACCCCTATGGTTTTGAAATTGTCACAGAGAAACAATCAAAGGTGCATAGCCCTATAATGTCAGATAATCTCTGAAGGAAATCCCTAGCATTCCTTTAAAAGGGCAATCATCCCTCTTGCCCATTTCCAAATCTTTGAATTTTTTTTTCTTGGCAAGTCTAACATTGGTTATGTGACTATTCTCATTTCCTGTATGATGTGCCTGCAGAAAATGAATATTTAAATTGGCCTACTAGGATGCTGTTCCTTTGCATCAAGATGGTAATACAACCTTACCCATTTTCATAAGTAAATTTTTGAAATGTTTTCTTTAATGTATTTTTTATGTTCCAAATGTTTAAGAGAATATGACATAAAAGCCTTGTGATTTCACATTGAAATATCTAACTGGTATTTTTATTTTAACATAAAGGATATAAAATAACTAAATTGTGGACAGAATATGAATTTTTTGGAGACCCAATTTTCAACATTTGTAAGTTTGATTTAATCAAACTTACAAAATATGCTTAAGCCCTTAGACTATTTTTAAAGCTCTAGTTAAAAGTATATCTGGACAACAGTGTGAATGCACTTAAGGACCCTGAACTAACTGTGCACTTAAAAATGGTAAAAATGCAAGTTTTATGTTATGTATTTTTTACCATTATAAAAAAAAGCACATTTGCTTGTTTTTTAAGGTGCCTAAGATCAAGAGATTTAAAAATTTTTAATGTGGTTTGAAACACTCAAGGGAATATAAAGTAACTAAATTTATAAATGGAGTTAATTGCAGGGGAAATTTTAATCCACTAATTCATGAATTGATTATTAATAAAAGAAAACCAAGTTGAAGCTTCTAATTCATTTTTTTTAAACATTGGGTTTACAAATAAAATTAAAAGATGTGGATTTTGAGGTTGAGGGATTACAAGATAAGGCAAGAGAACTAAGGAGAAACCAGACTGTAATAGTAAAGAGTTTAGATTATATCTTGTGAGTAACAGGCAGCTACTAAAGTCAAGCAATGGGAGCAGCATATTTGTACCTCAAAAAGGATAATTCTGGCTTGTTCTGTGGAAAAAGGCTAGAGGGAGATAAGATTGATGGCAAAAAAAAAATTAATAGGTTATTGCTGTTATTTAGGTGAAAGGTGATGATGATCAAGACCAAAGCAATGAGGCAATAATTATAACCACCTTACACTGAGCACCTATTATGTGTCAGGAACTCTTTTAAAAAGCACTTCACCCATACTAACTCACTTTATCCTTATGTCAGTGCCATAGGGTAAGTATTATTATTACCTTACACAGCACAAGAATTCATCTCTTACTCAGAATCGTTGTTCAAAGTCATGGGGAAATTCTAAGAATATATGATTTTGCAAACGCCTTCTTAACCCGACTGGGGAGTGGGGAGTGGGAAACAGTTCATACTGTAAAAGAGAAACTGAGGCATGTCAAAAATGTTAAGGGTTTATTTAAGCAAAAATCTATTTGAATCAGTGCAGCAACAAATCAGAAGTGGTTAGGGTGGATCCACTGACAGCAGCTGGGGGAGAGACTTTATAGAGCAAAGGTAGAAGCAAAGTAAGGAAATTCTTGACTGGCTGTAGTTTAACGTCTCGGTTGGTTATGATTGGTTGTCCTTAGGTTTCAAATTCATAACCTTGAGGCATTTACAGGCTTAGATTTTCATTTATGCATGTAGGCTGCTAGGACCTTAAAGCCATCTCAATCCAAAGGCTTCCTTGTTTAAATTATTTAACAATAGCAAAATACAAACAAAGAATAATGAACTCCTTACTGCCTGAAGTTCCAACTTCAAAAAAGAATGGGTCCAATATGGGAATAACTTTGTTCAAATGCAGTTACTCCTGATTTAAACAACCAATTATTAACTTGCAAAGACATCAAGTTCCAAATATACAAATAATTGATTTGTGAAAGAAGCAAATGAATTTCTTGTGATAAGGTATTTGAGGGAAGAGTTAGTTATTGATTTATTTGTTTGTGTAGGTGGTGGTTGTGGTGTTTTATCTCACAAGAAATCTTATTTCAGTAAATGACTAAGCAAATGAGAGTAACTTGAAAAATGGGGAAGGTTTTACATATGCCATGAAACTTCACAGGTCATATTTTCTGTCTCAATGATAGCTTCAAATTGCTGGCGATAAAACAAGAGCTAAATGGCTTGTCTCTTACAAAATGTGAGATTTAAAAATCTGTGTATGCAAAACTAACAGTCTTTCAGATGCTTTTTCTGAGTTCAAGGAATTCTAGGATCCCAGGATTTTGTCATCTCTAAGTATCTCATTGGACAACCCATTCCCAACATTGCCATGCTTAACTGTTGTTTATTTATTTAAAAAAAATTTTTTTTGTGTTTGTTGATTTTGGGGACAGGGAGAGACAGAGCATGTGTGGGGGAGGGGCAGAGAGCGAGAGGGAGACACAGAATCTGAAGTAGGCCCCAGGCTCTGAGCTGTAAGCACAGAGTTCAACGTGGAGGCTTGAACTCAGGAACCATGAGATCACCTGTTTAACTGTGTTTAAAAGCCTCAGGGAGGTATCAAAAGGTTTAGGCTTTATACAAGAGAGAGAAATGGAGCCTTTGGGTGAAGTTTGCTCTCTAGTAGTGGGAAGGAACACGTCGTTTGCCTTATATTTGCAACACAATACAATGAATTGGGGCCTGGAAAGGGCGTGTCTCTAAACAGGCCTGAATCATACCTTGAGGAACAGGCAGTAGATCTGACTTCTTTGGGGTTTGCCTTTAAAGGAATACGATTCTAATGTTCTACCAGGTTTTCCCTTTAATATTCTGCAAATTAGGCAGAAAGCTTTAAACATGCAAGCCACAGGCAGTATCTGCTGCCTCATTACCGGCTGAACAGCCTGCGCCACAAACCAGTTCATGCATTACAAACCATCCCCCTGACAGTCTATTATCATGTGGTCATTTTCACCCATCTCTACAGTACTGTTTGCATCCATTGACTAGAATATTCATCCTCTTCTCTTAATTGAGACTCCCTAAAATATCATCACCAGGAATTCCTAGAAATAAATTATTCCTAGAAATAGTATATATATGTGTGTATATATATATATATATATATATATATATATATATATATATCTCCTCAATGAGCTTAATTTTAAAACATCACATTTCAGCACAACCTCTTTAACAATAAAAGCATCTTTGGGGAAAAGAGATGGTAAACGGTCATAATCATGGTGTGTATGTTTGGCTTCTTAGGTAATTTCACCTGTGTTGTCAGTGGACGCTACCTGACATTAAGCAGTAAATCAACTGGGCTTCACAACAAAGTCATGAAATATTTCAACCCACTAAAAATGAAGCAGATTCATTCCAAGATCCCAACTGCTGTAAAGGGACTGTAATAGTGAAAGTCTAGTATCACATGGAAAGTAGTATCATACAGTGGAAACCACAATTTTGCTGCTGACAGACTTGAGTTCAAACCAACGTTTTCCGTTAATCAGTATTTTGATCTTAAAAGGTTAACTTAAATCTCTGGGTCTCAGGTTTGTTTTTTTTAAGTTTATTTATTTTGAGAAAGAGTGTGTGGGGGGGGAGGGGCAGAGAGAGAGAGAGAGAGAGAGAGAGAGAGAGAGAGAGAGAATCCCAAGCAGGCTCTGCGCTGTCAGTGAGAGCCCTATGCAGAACTCAATCCCATGAATCCTGAGATCATGACCTGAGCTGAAACCAAGAGTCGGACACTTAACTGACTGAGCCAGCCAGGCACCCCTCTGTGTCTTAGTTTTATCATTAACAAAATGGGAGCTATGATAACTGCCCTTTAAATTATTATGAAGTTTACAAAAAATATATGTAAAATACCTGACGTCTAATAGGCATTATTATCACTCTCCGCATCAGGATTCCCAAGCGGCTGCTCTCTTGCAAACCTGTATAGAACATGTAAGCTGAGTAGAAAACACATTTGAGAGATAATAGGAAACAGTAGAAAACTGTCTCTTGCACTTCTGTTAAGGAACGACTTTGACTCTATTTTAACACAGGCTTCAGAACTGTCAGCTATAGACAAACAAATGTTTTCAGTGAACTGATTACAGCTGCAAATGAACAGCCATTCTTCACACTTGCAAAACGTGCACATAAAGGGAGTTGCCAGCATTGTTTACAGTAGCAGCATTTTTTTAATTAGAAGAGATTATAAGATACATTATATATGCAGTGTCTAGTGATGAAAACATGAATAATCAAATAATAGCCATGATTTTGAAAAACATAGCTTTTTATCAAACACCTATTGAAGCTACCAAGGGACACTAAAGATTCACCAAATACCCTGCACAATAACTCAAAACTAATGCTAAAAGTTAAGCACATTTCCTTCAGGTCTTCAATGAATTACGATATGTGTATACCGTTAATACCATACTAAGACATATTCATGCTGTTTTCTCTACTTTAGACACTTGTGTTCCCTCCTTCATAGGGTATAATTCAGTGTTTTATTCATAATAAGTATTCCATAATTACTTTACAAAAATAGCCACAGTTAACACGAATGTAATTCTTTAATCAAACTGTGGATGAATTCACTTTAAAGGGTATGATACTATTGAAACATGCATATTAAGCCAGAGCTTTAATTCAGAAAGGATTACAGCTTGTGAGTTAAATAATTACAGGTTTCATGTTTTGAATATTTATTTCCAAGTCTGTTTTCTATCTTTTATTTGCAAAAAATTTGGACTCATTTGGCCACATATAGGACGCTAAATTTCTCATATTTTTTATCCTCTAATATGAAAAAAATTAGTATTTTATCACTGAAGTCATAATGCCATAAAACAGCCAATACAAAAACTTTCCATGACCTCACATGTGTGAAAACATTAATGAATTGCAAAAGTTGAAAGTGGTGTTCCTCATTCTGGCACAGAATGAACACATGTGTCCCAAGATGAATCACCCAGGAATGTGCACTGGAACCAACAGGGAATCAGGAGAGGCAGCTGCTTTCTTGGCAACAGAAGTGACAGCATCTGGAGCTTCTGTGTAGGCATACTGCATTGAGGTACTGTGATTCTCCCCTGCGATGCTACTAAAGCGATGTATCTCTGACTATCACATGGAAAGTGCCATTGTTATTTCTACACAGCTTACAAAGGGACTGGCAATGCCACATGTTTACCAGCATAGTAGAAGACCACTTTTAAATCTAAGGCTTCATAAAGATCCCGCAATGGAGCTCTACCAAAGTAACTTACCTTCACCAAATAGAAATTTCCTTCTCACGTGACATCCAGGATAGGCAAGCAAGAGCTGATATGGTGGCTTCCTCATCACCTGGGACTTGGACTGCCTTCAGTTCCATTTCATGATTACTTATACTTGGTCCAACATGGTGCTCCAACCATCACATCTGAGTTCTACACAGAAGGAAGCAAGTAAGGGGGAAGCAGGTTTAAAGCACACCTACAATCTATCTTACAGAAGTTTCCCAGAAACTGTCATGCACTTCCATTTATATGCCTTTGGCTAGACCTTTAGGCATACGACCATATCTAACTGCAATTGTTGTCCTTATTCCAGACAATCACGTGCCTTAGAGTTCTAAGAAGAGGAGATGGATACTAGGATGGGCAATGCGAATCTAGGCCACAGCCGCTAAAATGCCAAGAATCTGGGTAGATTACAAGACAAGTAATATTTTGAAACTTGGATATCATTACAGCACAGATCTAGAGAGGAAGAAAATACTGTGGTGCTTGGGTTTGTTATTCACCCATGAATCAATACAACTTGAATTTGCAGAGTTCTCTTACAACATTTCTGAAGTCCTCCCATATTAAAAATTATTTTGAATGCCACAAGTTTTACAGCCCTAGAATAGTTTCCAATCAATCACAGTGGCTAGAATCCCTTATGGGACTTATTTTTATTACATACTCAACTTGGTCAAAGGAATGTTTATGTATCAGAATGCCTTTGGTCACCCAAATTGTGATTTAGATGTCAAGCAGGAGCCAACGAGCAGAAAAGTTGACACGGATGATAAATGGAGACCTAGAACAAGAAATTTTGAGGTAGGAGTTGGCAATAGTGGATTGACATCTCGCTAACCACTCACTACTCCCTTCCCAACTCTGTCACCCAAGTTCAGGCTAATTAGTCATCGTACACTGGAATATAGGCCAGCCAAGTACAATGCCAACCTAAAACACTCATCAGCCAGTGTGGAGAAACAAATGGTTCCATTTAACACAACATGACAGTTTCAATAATACAGTAAACTCAAATGAGGAGTACAGTTCAATCACTGAGATACTTGGCAGAAAACAGAAGAAAGCCTCTTGGCAATCCACTTGTGTCATGTTCTTGAATGTTCGCAGACTATAAGCTTCTTCCTTTCTCTTTTGAGGTAGAAAATATATATTTTTCAAAAAAGGACAGGTTTTTCAGATTGGTCTCTAATACAAAAAGTTAGCCCAGGTTTTTTTTTGTTTTTTGTTTTTTTTTAGCCATTCCAGAGTCATTATGTTTTTTTGCTTTATTTGCTTGTGTTCAGTTTGTTCTTTTAATGTGATAATCTGGGGGACAGATTTTTTTTCTCTCTCTTACCACTATTTGATAGCAATTCTACCATAATTACTCCACAGGGTAATTCCAATGTACTTCTACTTTCTGTCAGTACTCCTGCATATAATAAATATCGTGATTCACCATCACAGTCTGATGACAAGTATTCACAAGGACTTCCTAGTGAAAACATGTTCTATCCCAATTACTTGAAAAAGGAAAGGGAATTTCTCTTAATGGATTGTGACAGCCAACCTCCAAAATGGCCCCTGATTATCCTCACTTCCTGTATTCATGCTGTGTATTAGTCTCCTTCTATACGAATCAGAGCTGGCTTATGTGATAACTAAAGTACAGGCAGACATGACAGTGTGACTTCCAACGATCGGCTACCAATGGTATTGAAGCTTCAGTTTCTTTGATTGGCTCTCTTTGGTGGAACCCAACCACCATATCATAAGGACAGTCAACCAGCCACATGGAAAGGCACTCCGGGAGAGGAATTGAGAACTTCCACCAATAGTCAGCTCCAATTTGCCAATCATAGGAGTTAGTTACCTTTGTAGAGGATGTTCCAGCCTCAGTCAAGTCTTCATATCCCAGTAGTCTCACCTGACATCTGACTGCTATTTCATGAGAATCTTCAAGCCATAACAGTTTGGTCAAGTTGTTCCCATACTTCTAGCCCACAGAAAAGGTGATAGATACTAAATGGTTAAGGTTGTTTATAACCTTCTAAATTTGGTGGCAATGTGTTACACAGCAACAGATAACTAACACACATACAATCACATATAACCCTCTCCTTTACTGCTTTTACCTGCCAGCTAATTCCCATAAATACATTGGCCAGCATCTCCCTTCAAATGCTCCTGCAACACACAAACACACACACACACACACACACACACACACACACACACACACACACACAAGTGTAATCAGATTGACCATTTGACAATATTGAATTAAATTGCACCGGTCACTCCAGTAAGGCCAACATGAGACTAATCTGGCCTGACTAATCCTATTATCATGCCTTACCCCTCTCTTGCAGATTTCAGAAAATGTCTCCATGATGTCATATTTTACAATAGTCATATTGTTCCAATGAATCAAAGAGACAATCTAGGGTTTGAGGAGATGTAGCCTCCTCCAGCTGACTTTAACATTATCAGTCTGTGAAAAAATGTCTCTCATTTGTTTAGATGCCTTCGTGTATCTGCCACATCTGAACCACTTAGGTCCCTCCTGTTTTGGAAAGGTAATCAATCTTCTCGGCCTGGGTTGTGTCCATACTCTTAATCATTACTCACTACTACCACCTCCTGGATGTCTAACACTTTGTAAATATTAGATCACAATGTTTGAAAATATCAGTTCTTTTATTATTTTTTCATTTTATTTAAACTCAAGTTAGTTAACATATAGTGTAATAATGGTTTCAGGAGTAGAATTTAGTGATTCAGCACTTACATAATGTGCTCATCCCAACAAGTGCCCTCCAATCAGTTATTGTCTAAAGACATTTTAGTCACTCTCATTTTTTTAAGCAGTAAGCACTCAGCCCCACATGTAGTAAACCATGAGATTACAATATGGCTTAGCTAATCACTGAGGCAACAGAATGGAGTTTTTATTCATAGCTTCTCTCAAAGTCTAATACTCTTTCTGGAACCAGCTAACAGATCACCTGAGCTCCCCATGCCACCATTTAAAACAAATGCAGTCGTGTTGATCCATTGATCTGAAACAGGGAGAAAAATAAACCAAATTATTTTAAATTATAAAGTTAAATTATGCCAGCTTAAAAATGTTCAGTGTGGTGGTTTAAGGGAAATCCACATAAATGCACATCCCCACCTTTATGCTACATATTCTGAAACTTAAAAGTTCAAATAATAAAAGTTATCTTTAATGATTTACAATTTTAATACCATTCTCCTTTTGAACTTCTGATATTGTCATGCCCTCTCTTACCAAATGCACCTGTTTAGTGTGATCCTCTGGTTTTAAAATATATATCTATTTCCAGTTAGATTTATAATTTACCTTTGCTTACTGTTATTCCCCCTATTTTCAAAATATATGCTTGAATTGTTTCTCCAATATATATTGTAAATTTGTTTATTTGTAAATACAGAAGGCCCTTTTCTATGGATCTCAAAAGAATTTCTGGAAGTGTGTGGGTGAGGAAAAGTTAGGGTTGCTCTTGGGTAGCATTCCTGTGTAAAAGAGAATTTGTAAAACCGATATATTCAGAACTGAGATGAATAGTCACTTGGCTTATGACTGGTGAATGATCCCAATTTTTTCCTTCATGTGGATCCTGAGAAAATGATAAAAAGCCATGTTTTTAAAATGTACAAATGTGTGGTCTTATTACCACAAGTAAAAATGTTGACAGCTTTCTACCAAACACGTGCACAGCCATTATCCTTTCAACAAACAGTCCACCAGAAACTAATATAACACTGTATGTTAACTATATTGGAATTTAAAATTAAAAAAAAAAACAGGTCACCAACATAAATACCATAGTTATTTGGCATGCTTCTTTTTCAATCATTCCACCAAAAACAAATACACACACACATACTTACACATTCATATACACATGTGCACAAAATTTTCTAATACTTCTCATGGAGTGCAGATGTCTGTAGCTGTTTAGTTAAATCCCATTTGAACAAATTTTTTTTACTTCTCCAACTATTCTTTTTAAAGTGTTAAGAAACTATTCTATGCATAGTTAAAATAGTATCACAGAGATAGATAGAATTCCTAGTAATTCCCAGTGTTTCTCAATAGCTTTCAGAAATAATCTTTAACAAAATAGCAGCAAACAATTAGTTTAAAATGGATTGGGTAGATTTAAATTCAAATTTAAAATGGATTTAAATTCTAGGTCTCTCCTGAAATCCATCCTTGTCTATCCTGGAATGTCCTTCACCAGCCTTGACCTAAGAGGTCAGTTTTATTACAAGACTGAAATATAGTATCTCAATAAAGGAAAAACCACCAGAGCACTATATCCTTTGCCTTTTTTTTTTCTATAGTTGGAACAAATTCTGTCTGAGCAGATCAACTACTTAATGTCCAGTGGCTTTGGCTGACAGACTACATTCCAAAATGGATACTTACTCAGGATGAAGAGAGGAGGGTGTGGGCAGTAGATTGACAGGGAGCCAGCTTGTGGCCATATGCACACAAAACAGCTTGAAGTCAAGCCTGCCTGTTCCTCCTACTCTCCCATCCTCTTCAACTTGCAGGCCAGCTGTCAGTGCTGCCCAACTGCCTCGCCCATGCCAGCCATAGAACATGCTCTAGATGGCCCAGCCTATTTTTTTTCTTTCTGCCTCCTATGGAGTCTTCACCTCCCCACTGAGCAAGTAGCAGGCACCCTGGGTGTTTCATGTCATTATTTTCCCATTTGCCATCCCATGCCGCTAATTTAATTTTAGCACTGTGCATGTGAAGAATTGTCCATTTATATTCTTAAAAGGCAGCAGAGGCCATTAAGCTTGCTCACATATTCGAATGTTCCTTTCCAGTAACAGTGTGAGCTGTCTGATTTGATGGATTTTTGAAGCTGCAATCTTTGACATATAAAATGTCATATAGAGCCTTTAAATTCTAGGACTGAGTTATTTGGGGGATTAAAAAAAAAAACCTTCCTAGGAGTTGTATTTCTTGATGATTAATGCTTATGAAATATAACAGATACTATGAGATAGAAAAATACCAGGTGACAAGAAAGTAGCTCTTCACAATTATTTCAAGAATTTTATTTTTATGCTACTAGCCCCTCCAATTCATCCTCACGATCTCCAATTCTACCAAGGCAACCTTGACGTGGAGAGAGGGGAGAAACCAGAACGATTCTTTATTCAGACCAAACACTAATCATATTTCCCTTCCTTTCCGGAACCGCAGATCAACACACAAACACACACAAAGATGCTTTACTCTCTGCTGAAGGTTTTGTGAGGAAAATGGATGAGGATGGGTGAGTGGAAGAAGAGAAAGGAAGCTCATGAGGGTAGAGAAGTGATTGTGTAACTGAATGTGCTACATCTATTCAAAGAGGAAGCAGGCAACATTTCCAAAGAACACCCACTTCCTCTTGCTACTTTCCACTGCACTTTTTAAAAATAACTTCTATTTTTAGAGAAGTTTTGGGTTCACAGCAAAATTGAGCAGAAGGTACAGAGAGTTCCCATATACCTCCTGTCCCTATATATGTAGAACCTCACCCTTTATCAACATCCCCACCAGAATGGTACATTTGTCACAATTTATGAACCTGTATTGTTATATCATTATCATCCGAAGTCTGTAGTTTACATTAGAGCTTACTCTTGTATTGTACATTTTATAGATTTTGACAAATGCATAATGACATGAATCTACCATGATATTATCATACAGAGCAGTTTCACTGCCCTAAAAATTACCTGCCTGTTCACCCCTTCCTCCCCCACTTGCCCCTGGCAACCACTGATCATTTTCTGTCTCCATAATTTTGCTTTTTCTAGAATGTCATATAGTTGGAATCATTTGGTTTGTAGTCTTTCCAGATTGGCCTACTTCACTTGGAAATATGCAACTTGCATCCTCATCTTTTCAGAATTTTTCCATTGCGTTTTCTTTGATTGCAGACATGGATACTAACCAAATCCTAGACACAATTAAAATAAATGTAAGGCTCAGGGAATAGATGACATTAGTTTCCCAAAAAAGAACTAAAAAGAAAACAGTAAAGCAGTATCTTCTTCCACCTTTCATGCCATTTTCCATTTTAGTAATTTCAAACAAAACATCAAAAACAAAGTATGGGAGGCTGAGGGACACAGTGAAAAGAGCCAGAAGGAACTGGCTGTGAATCCCAACTCTCACTCTTGCATACCTGTAAGGTTTGGGGGAAAGTTTCTTAGCCTCTTGTGACCCTCAGTTTCCTAACCTATAAAAATAGACTGCTTTTAGAACTTCATAGAACACCAGCAGAGTATCCAGCCCATCATAGGCACTCAAAAAAATTATTAGAGTATCATAATGCAGATGTGTGGCAGTATACAATGATTAACAGAGAGGCATTCTCTTTCCGTGAACTTAAAACTGAAGAAAATAAATATGCCTCTGAACTAGAAAAATGCACATATGATGGTTGCACTAACTATAGATTCTAACTAATCTCAAAAATTTAGGGGTTCCTGGGTGGCTCAGTTGGTTAAGTGTCTGACTCTTGATTTCAGCTCAGGTCATGATCTCACAGCTTGTGAGTTCGAGCCCCCTGTCAGACTCTGTGTTGACAGTGCAGAGCCTGCTTGGGATTCTCTCTCCCTCTCTCTCTGCCCCTCCACCCTCTTCTCTCTCTCTCTCTCTCTCTCTCTCTCTCTCAAAAATAAATAAATAAATGTTTAAAAAATAATTTAGAAAAGCTCAAAAGTGAAATCAAAGTAATTGTAATTTGACAAGCAAGAGCCATTGCAATTGAATTTGTACCATTTCTAAAGAAAGACTGAGTATTAAAAAAAAGAAGAAGGACTGAATAAACCACAGGAAGATGGTCAGATAGAAGAAAAAAATAGAAACCAACATCCCAGAGATTGGTAGTAGTTTCCAGACTACCCTGGGGAGAGTGATCAGGAATACAGAGCATGTGAACCCCTCACATAGATTACCCTATTGTAAAGAAGGTATGATTCACTGGGCATCAACTGACTTGGATGAATTATCCTTCATTTTTCTTTATTTCCTCTTCCTCTATGCTGATTTCATGCTTACTGAACAACTTTCTGGTTATTCATTTGGCTTCTGGTTACATTGATTCCAGAGGTGAAAGAAGTGTCCTGAAGAGCAGGCACCACCATCCCACTCTAGAAAATAGTATCTCCCATTGTATATTCATGACTTGTCTATCTGGGTTCTCTACTTCAGTCTTTTTAAGTTTTATTGGCATTACTTATGTGATTCCTGTGAATGCTGGGATACTGAACATCTCAGATGTGATGTGAATCACGATGAATTCACCAGCCAATTTGGTCTTTTGGCAGTCACCCCGTCTTCTCCTGGTGCATGGCATCTTGTCTTCCTCTCACTACCCTTATGCCCTACCCTTTTCCTACCTATAAAAGTCATCAATACCGATTTAAAATAATGCTTGATTTCCCCTGGAAGACAAAAGAAAATTTTCAAGTGAAGACAGTGCTGTCACAGGAAATGAAATAAAGAAAATGACTCTTTGGGTCATAGAAAAAAAACTCCTCCAAGGAACATACTTAAAGATCATAAAAGCCATTTATGAAAAGCCCACAGCTAACATCATCCTCAGTGGGGAAAAACTGAGAGCTTTTTCCCTGAGATGAGGAACACAACAGGGATGTCCACTCTCACTGCTGTTGTTTAACATCGCGTTGGAAGTTCTAGCATCAGCAATCAGACAACAAAAGGAAATCAAAGGCATCAAAATTGGCAAAGATGAAGTTAAGCTTTCACTTTTTGCAGATGACATGATATTACACATGGAAAATCCGATAGACTCCACCAGAAGTCTGCTAGAACTGATACATGAATTTAGCAAAGTTGCAGGATACAAAATCAATGTACAGAAATCAGTTGCATTCCTATACACTAATAATGAAGCAAAAGAAAGACAAATAAAGAAACTGATCCCATTCACAATTGCACCAAGAAGCATAAAATACCTAGGAATAAATCTAACCAAAAGTGTAAAAGATCTGTATGCTGAAAACTATAGAAAGCTTATGAAGGAAATTGAAGAAGATATAAAGAAATGGAAAAACATTCCGTGCTCATGAATTGGAAGAATAAATATTGTGAAAATGTCAATACTACCCAAATCTATCTACACATTCAATGCAATCCCAAACAAAATTGCACCAGCATTCTTCCCAAGACTAGAACAAGCAATCCTAAAATTCATATGGAAACACAAAAGGCCCCGAATAGCCAAAGGAATTTTGAAGAAGAAGACCAAAGCAGGAGGCATCACAATCCCAGACTTTAGCCTCTACTACAAAGCTGTAATCATCAAGACAGCATGGTATTGGCAAAAAACAGACACATAGACCAATGGAATAGAATAGAAACCCCAGAACTAGACCCACAAACGTATGGCCAACTCATCTTTGACAAAGCAGGAAAGAATATCCAATGGAAAAAAGACAGTCTCTGGGGCGCCTGGGTGGCGCAGTCGGTTAAGCGTCCGTCTTCAGCCAGGTCACGATCTCGCGGTCTGCGAGTTCAAGCCCCGCGTCAGGCTCTGGGCTGATGGCTCAGAGCCTGGAGCATGCTTCTGATTCTGTGTCTCCCTCTCTCTCTGCCCCTCCCCCGTTCATGCTCTCTCTCTCTCTCTCTCTGTCCCAAAAATAAATAAAAGTTGAAAAAAAATTAAAAAAAAAAAAAGACAGTCTCTGTAACAAATGGTGCTGGGAGGACTGGACAGCAGCATGCAGAAGATTGAAACTAGACCACTTTCTCACACCATTCACAAAAATAAACTCAAAATGGATAAAGGACCTGAATGTGAGAGAGGAAACCATCAAAACCCTAGAAGAGAAAGCAGGAAAAGACCTCTCTGACCTCAGCCGTAGCAATTTCTTACTTGACACATCCCCAAAGGCAAGGGAATTAAAAGCAAAAATGAACTACTGGGACCTTATGAAGATCAAAAGCTTCTGCACAGCAAAGGAAACAACCAACAAAACTAAAAGGCAACCAATGGAATGGGAAAAGATATTTGCAAATGACATATCGGACAAAGGGCTAGTATCCAAAATCTATAAAGAGCTCACCAAACTCCACACCTGAAAAACAAATAACCCAGTGAAGAAATGGGAAGAAAACATGAATAGACACTTCTCTAAAGAAGACATCCGGATGGCCAACAGGCACATGAAAAGATGTTCAACGTCGCTCCTCATCAGGGAAATACAAATCAAAACCACACTCAGATATCACCTCACGCCAGTCAGAGTGGCCAAAATGAACAAATCAGGAGCCTATAGATGCTGGAGAGGTTGTGGAGAAATGGGAACCCTCTTGCACTGTTGGTGGGAATGCAAATTGGTGCAGCCGCTCTGGAAAACAGTGTGGAGGTTCCTCAAAAAATTAAAAATAGACCTACCCTATGACCCAGCAATAGCACTGCTAGGAATTTACCCAAGGGATACAGGAGTACTGATGCATAGGGGCACTTGTACCCCAATGTTTATAGCAGCACTCTCAACAATAGCCAAATTATGGAAAGAGCCTAAATGTCCATCAACTGATGAATGGATAAAGAAATTGTGGTTTATATACACAATGGAGTACTACGTGGCAATGAGAGAGAATGAAATATGGCCTTTTGTAGCAACGTGGATGGAACTGGAGAGTGTGATGCTAAGTGAAATAAGTCATACAGAGAAAGACAGATACCATATGGTTTCACTCTTATGTGGATCCTGAGAAACTTAACAGAAACCCATGGGGGAGGGGAAGGAAAAAAAAAGAGGTTAGAGTGGGAGAGAGCCAAAGCATAAGAGACTCTTAAAAACTGAGAACAAACTGAGGGTTGATGGGGGGAGGGAGGGAGGGGAGGGTGGGTGATGGGTATTGAGGAGGGCACCTTTTGGGATGAGCACTGGGTGTTGTATGGAAACCAATTTGACAATAAACTTCATATATTAAAAAAAAGTAAATAAAAATAAAATTAAGAAAAACAAAAAAAAACTCCTCCAGTTTTTCAGTTATTTTGGGGGTGGGAGGGAGGTAATAATTCACAACACAAAAAGTCTCAAATAAAAGAAAATGTGCCAAATTTTAAAATAAGAAGACAGGAGATATGTCACAAAATGAACAATATAGGAAACAATTCCAGTGATCTCAGAGATGTGGGCAATAGTTCTCAAAGAAAAATGAAATGTAGACATTTTTTAAAAAAAACAAAATAAAAGATATGCCCCAAAAAGAAAGATTCAGGGAGCACTATTTTCAGAATGGGTCATTAAGAAACAAAAATAAAGATCTTGGTATTATGCTCGCCAATTGGAAACTTACTGATTTTAAGATAAATGGCCTTGAAAACTGCACTGAACTGAATCCATTTTAGTGGACTATTCAAGACAGACAACTATCTCTCAGGTCCTTTGGAAAATAATGGAATTCAAGTGCAGTACTAATCCAATAAAGAATTTTCAAGAGTCAATATCAGCTACTTAGCATGGTGATAGGCGCAAAGCCATTACTGTTGACTTCACTTCCGTTACTCAGAAGTATTGCTTTGCTATTAAACTATGGCTTTAGGGGATATTTAGACCTTTTCCCCCTAAGCATCCCTCGTAATTTATTCCATTTGGAAGATCTGCATCAAGCATAATTTAAAATCTTCGGGCTCTATTCTCTCCTGCAGAAGCATAGCTCCCATTAGTGCTAATGAAAGCTATCTGTACATCTCAAGCAGTGTACCTCTCATAAGTGTTTAAGAACCAAAATGTTTTATGTCCTGTGAGAGAAGCAGCACTAAAGAGAATCTGGATACAATTTAACAAGGTTAAAATGCAAAGGGTGGGTTGTTTTCCAGATGACAGTATTCCTTAAAAGGTATGTCATATTTCTGTTAAAAAAAAAGCCCAGCAGGGTTCTCACAGACTCACTGAGGGGGGGAAAAAAAAAAGCAGTCCCAACTTTGAACATACACAAAGAATAAGAAATACTTCTACTCTATAAAAGGAAGTTTGGGATTTGGGGTTGCTATTCTTCCTTTTTTTTTTTTTTTTTTTTTTTTTGAGAGGAGAGGGATATGTGTGTGTCTTAAGACTCAAGAGTATGACCCTTAACTGCATTTACTGATAGACCTTAAATAATTTGCTGTTGTTCTTTTGGTTTGCATTAGGATACAAAAGAAACAAACTCTGTGTACCTTCTGTCTTTGTGGCCCAGATTGAATAAGGGAATATATTTGCCAAAAAAAAAAAAAAAGAGTACATACTTTATCTGCAGAGTAGCTCTTTGCCTAGGGTCAGACACTCATCAAACCTTGTGCAGGCCCTCTCATGCCTTAGCTAGATTATTAGAGGATTAGAAATATGTTCTGTAAATTCGCGACTAAAAGCTTGTCATTTCCTACCTCCATCACACTCAACTGCCCCTGGATTCTTGTTTCTCTGGCCAGCGTGCTGCTGGATTTCACCACAGAGTATCCCAAATCGCACTCCAAGTAGCCTGCAGCCATTTCCTTCTACATCATCACCAACCTTGGAGCCTCCTCCTGCAGGTCCTCTGAGACAGCTGGTGAGCTTGTTTGGAATACCAAAATCTCTGAACTGCTGCAAGGGCAAATCTGTTTCAAGCCCCACCTCCACCCCTTACTGAAACTAAGGGGATATTGAATGCTTCCTGAAAACACCGAAATAATCCTGAAGACGATTAAAGGATTTCATCATATTTTGAAATCAAATGGCTGTTCAAAAAAAACTGGGATGGTCTCCAAGTTTTGATGTGGGGAAAATTTTGGTTATCACAACATTATCACTGAGGCTGTACGTGGCACAAAACATTGATATAAAGCAACATCACTGCTGATTAAACACCATTAGCATATTCAGTTGGAAACACAAACGTAAACACAGATTTCCAGTGTTTGCACCATGTACAATTGCAATATTCATCTTTGGGCAGGAGTGAATAAATAGAGACTTGGAGACAGAAGAAAAGCTAGTGTGCACACTCAAAGAATGTGTAAATGAATGCTTAAAGTAGCTGGGGAGGTCGTATTTATCTTATTTTTAAAAACACTGGTTAAGTTCTCTTTTATTTTTTTCTTTACAGCTTGTAGCTATTATGTACTTGTGATCTTGCCAAGTGGAATGTGGCTGGAAGCATATGTTTAATAAAAGTGTGTGCGGGCGCATACACACACACTCACACACACATTAAAGCAACACCATGGTTTCCTCTTAAACTGACAGATGTAAGGCACTTTGGGAATTGAGGCACTCCTATTTTAACTCTCCACATTATGTTCAGGCACTTGGAGTCTGAGTATGTTAGAGCAAAGGGAAATAAGTAAGCCTTATGCACATCAAGAACGGTAAGAGCTGACAGTCTGGAGCAGTTACTTTTTTTGTCCAGATTCTGAAAGTGTTTTTCTGTCAGTTGTTGATCTCATGTGTTTTCAAGATGCCAGAAACCCAATCTAGGTTGTGCAGAATTGGTTTCCTAGGCACGGACCTCTACCAAGCTCACAGTCCACCCATAGCCCACCCGTACAACCGTCTAGACCTTAGTACTGGTATTTTGTGCCTTTACGTCCACCTTTCTTTCCCTCCCACAAATTCCTAATTTGTTGTTGTAAGCCATGTCAATTCTCCACCAATTAAGGGTCACTATAAACAAATAATTTGCAAATATGCATACATATTCATGAATAAACATATTAAGATAATATTAGACTTATGTTTATATATGCTTACATATATGTTTATATGTTTATAGTTCTTTATCCTGTGCTCTCTAGGCATCAAAGATTGAGCACGTGAAAAAGTCTGAGATTCAAAAACCTGAGTTCGTATCCAAATTTTGCTACAATCTAATGATGTAATCGTGTAATTTTTCTCATAGTCACTTAACCTTTGTAAGTTTCAATTTCTTAATTTGTAAGATGGTAGAGCTACAATACTTAAGTGGTTTTCGATTTTTTTTAAGGAATAGAATCCTTTATTGCATGTAAAAACTTACCCAAAACCAATATTTAAAAGAGCCAAGACTGAAATGGCTCAAGTTGAAGCTGAATGGAGTGTGGTGTTTTCTTCTCTCCAACCTTCTCTTCTACCTCCCATTTCACCTTCATTGTTACCACTGCTTCCTCCATGAAGTCTGGGGAACACTACTGAAAACATGTGAAATACATCATCTCCGTGGACTCGTTTAGATTGAAATTATTTTATTCTAGGTATTTATTCTAGGTAGAAAAAGAGTGGTAGTCAAAACATTTAACATACGCAGTATGGATATCAATCTGTCAGCCTAAACCAACCAGTAACCTATGTCCCCACCTACCACGTGGGAATCAGTACTGACTTTGAGATTCATACCAAGCATGTTTAAGCATTAATGAATAACTGAGACTCACTTACAGGGTGAATATCTGACAAACCTAGTTAGCAGGGCTCTTGGGAGAATACAATGAAATAATGACTAAGAAAGTGGATGGCATGCTATAAAGCATTACAGAGATGAAGGAAGAGTATACAGACTCTAAAATCAGTGCTCCTCAAACACATACAGCTCCCAAAAACAAGCATCAACTTTCAGATTCAACGCAGTCTACATCTTCATTTAAAAAAAAATCTTCCTTGGGGCACCTGGGTGGCTCAATCGATTGAGCCTCCAACTTCTGTTCAGGTCGTGATCTCTTGGTTTGGGTTCACTGCTGTCAGCCTGTCAGCACAAAGCCCACTTCAGATCCTCTCTCCCCCTCTCTCTACCCCTTCCCCCCTTGTGATCTCTCAAAAATAAATACAGATTATAAAATATCTTCCCTAAATATAAATTCCATAGACACAGATGACAAAGTTTTACCCAATTAGCATCGATACACACAGCACTTAACTTCTCCATCTGAAACACCTGCATCCAGTTAGTTCCTGGCATTCCAATCTTCCTCAAGGGATTTTGGAGGACTGGTAATGTTCCGTTTCTGGATTTGGGTGCTGATGTGTTCAGTTTGCATAACTTTACTGAACTGTATTTTTGTGATGTGCATTCATATGTCAATAAATTTTTTTTTAAATCTTCTCAGGAACATAAGATAGGAAATTTCTTTAGAGCTACATGTGTGTATTGGTTTTCTAGTGATGAGCAACAAAATTACCATAAACTTAGCAACTTCAAACAACACACACCTACTATCTCACAGCTTTCATGTGTCATCAGGAGTCCAGCATGGCTTAGCCGGGTCCTTCCATCAGAGACTCACAAGGATGCAACCAAGGTATGGGTGGGACTGTATCTTCATCTAGAGGCTTGAATGAGGAATTTACTTCAAAGCTCTCTCAGGTTGTTGGCAGATTTCATTTTCTTGCTCTTGTAGGACTGAACGTCCATTTCTTA
Source organism: Felis catus (assembly GCF_018350175.1). Lineage (NCBI taxonomy): Eukaryota > Metazoa > Chordata > Mammalia > Carnivora > Felidae > Felis > Felis catus. Next base: position 86,690,837 of record NC_058375.1, on the reverse strand, counting down.
CTGGCTATCATCTGGAAGTCCCCCTCTAGTTCTAGAGGCAACTCACAGCTCCCTACTATATGACCCTCTCCACAAGTGACCCACAACATGGCAGTTATTTCCTCCAGGTCAGCAGACTCTACTGAAATGGACTCATATAGAATCAAATACAATTAACTCCCATCGCTTTTGCCATATTCTATTGGTTACAATCAAGTCACAGTCTCCATGCACACTCAAGAGGAGGGGATCACTAGGGACTTGCATTAGGGCACGTCCAACACCATATCTAAAAGTGCTCACTACTTGTGCTTGATTTTCCCCAGAACACAAATACAGTTGTCTCTAAAGGAATCTCAAGTATCCAAAGCACAGGCAAAGTTTTGGGCAGTTTCTGTCTCTTGTGTTCTAGAACTGCCTGGAACTTTATACAATAGCTTTAGAAGCTTCCTAATCAAGAATTCAGTTTCATTGAGGATCACTGCATTACCTACATGATGCATAGTGAATGTGACAAGAAAGGGTCAGATATTGGGTATAGAGTCTTGAGCTGAGAAGTGATGTCCAAGATGGAGATACAGATTTAGGAGTCACTGAGAAGAAATAGGCATGAAATCTTAGGGTCCTTAAGCCATACTGGAGTTATATTATCCTAATTAACAGAAGGATCCTGGGATCGGGGGTGGGGGAGATAATGAAACTAGAAGAAATATGAGACCTAGCTGATATTAATTGATTGTACTCCAAAATCATATTATATAAGATTCTTTGGATCCCAATTTACAATCATAACTCCCCAGGAGGAAACTGAGGATACTGTCCAAAACCCTGTACCATGTCAACCAAGTATCAGCTGCCTTGGTTGGTATGTTCTCTACCCATAATGAAAAAGGGTTGGGCTAAACCAAAGCAGGACTTTGAAGTGTCACACGTCTTCATCGATATTTCAATTGTTGACTGCTTATGTATTTGTTTTTTCCTTTACAAATGATAGTACTTTACCATCTTGCCACAGATTATTTCCTTGACCTCTTGAGATTCGAGGCTAAGTAAGCTCTGTTGGAAGCACTAGCATGAAAGAGCTGGTGCTTGAGTTTGATGGTTGATTTAATGTGTTAATTTGACTGGGCCACAAGGTGGCCAGATATTTGGTTACACGTAATTTCTGAGTGTGTGTATGAGGATGTTTCTGGATGAAATTAACATTTGAATCCATACACTGAGTAAAGCAGATTGCCCTTCCCAGTGTGGGCAGGTCTTATGCAATCTTTTAAAGGCCTAAATAGAATAAAAGATGGCTCTCCTGGGTCTGGACTTCTCAGCCTCCATAACCATGTGAGCCAACTGCTTATAATACATCTCTCCCTCTCCTCCTCTCCATATATATTC